>NC_092814.1:135899340-136101840 GCF_023375885.2 Dermacentor andersoni
GCCTACGTTATATTTGTTATATCAAGTGCATCCATATACACAGTTATTAAAAGCATAAGTTTTTCTCTTACTACCTGAAGTATGCTTTAGCGGCATATCCATTTCATCTGTGTACGCAACCTGAAAGCATGCTGTACATAAATCAGACATGTTTATGCAGACTTAGACACAGAACATATTTTTCAAAGGAGAATGACATGACATGACGAGAACTTTATTTGAGTCCTGAGGGACTGAGATCTTGGGGAGCAAAAGCTGGAGGCTCCCGAAGATCAAATTGGTGGCTCCGCCCACGATGGGACCGGGAGATCAAGTCCCGCCGCAATGTCGTGGGCCCTCTGGACAGCCTGGAGTTGAATGTGGAGATTGCTGCTCTTGAAAGATTCCTGCCAATGTTCTTTCGTGATGGGTGGAGAGGCGTTAATGGCTGGGCACAGCCAGAGCATGTGGTCAAAAGAGCATGAGTCATGACCACATTTGGGGCACGACTGTGAGTGTTCAGGATCTATCTTGTTAAGGGACCTTGGAGTGGTTACGAACGGGTTTGCAGGAGTCTCAGTGTGGTAGCCTGAGGTTTGTTCAATTTTGTGTGGGGGGGTGCAAATTTCCTCCTGCCTAGTCGATAATGGGATACAATTTAATGAAAACTACATAATGGATCTTTGTGGATGTTGACCTCGTTTCAACCCTGGCTACCCGCGGCAGCGCGGTGCGTGAAATCGCGCGCTCTCCGGTGGGCCTGCTCGTTAGGATTACATCCAAGCGGGTTAATTGAGCTATCTAGATGGGCTGGGAACCACGAGATATGGTATCCTCCTTCGCTGCTCTCCCTATTCATTTGAAGTGCTTTAAGCGCAATACTATTCGCGTGTTCAGATATGAGGGCGGACGAGAAGGATCTAACCGCCGTGCGCGAGTTCAAGAAGACGATATCGGGAACTTTTGAGCTGTGAAAAGCCAGAACGATTGCCGTTTCCTCTGCCACATGGGCAAACTTCGTATAAACAGAGCCTCCATTGACCAGGTTGCCCTCCGCGTCTACCGCCGAGACAGCGAACTTATCCCCACTGTCATATCTGGCAGCATCGACAAAGAGAGCTTCTAGTTTCTGCTGATTGATCTTCTTAAGGATGAACTTGGCTCTCGCGAATCTTCTACCCTCATTATGCACTGGGTGGATGTTGTGCGGGACGGGGTCCACCATGATGCGAGTTCTGGTTTCCCGGGTCAAGCTAACTTTGGTCGCTGGTTCATGTCTGGGTTGGATTCCCGCTTCTTCTAAAATCTTAATCCCTGGCTTAGTGGATGAAAGTCTCATTATCTGAGCCGCTGTGTGAACTTCTAATAGCTCATCAATGGTGTTATGGAGTCCTAGCTCCAGCAGCTTCTCAGTGCTTGTGGACTGCGGAAGGCCCAGCACGTGCTTGAGGCCGGTTCTGATTAGGGAGTCGAGCTTGGCCTTTTCCGCTTTACCCCGATTAAGGTACCACGCGATGTAGATGACATGACTCAGGAAGAATGCCTGATAAGCTCTGAGCAAATTGTCCTCTTTGAGACCACCTCTTCGATTTGAGACGCGGGCTACCAGTCTTACGACATTACTAGCCTGTCCAGTGAGCCTGTTGAGGGCCGTCGAGTTACAGCCCTTGGCATCAATGAGGAGACCTAGAATCTTGACCGAGTCCATCCTCGGTATGGGATGCCCATTTTAAGCTCGAATATCTATTGGGAGAGTTTCCAGAGGCGGAAGATTTCTGACCCCCTGTCTGGACTGGCGGTATAATCATCATCATCATCATCATCATCAGCCTGGTTACGCCCACTGCAGGACAAAGGCCTCTCCCATACTTCTCCAACTACCCCGGCCATCTACTAAATGTGGCTATGTCGTCCCTGCAAACTTCTTAATCTCATTCGCCCACCTAACTTTCTGCCGCCCCCTGCTACGCTTCCCTTCCCTTGGAATCCAGTCCGTAACCCTTAATGACCATCGGTTATCTTCCCTCCTCATTACATGTCCTGCCCATGCCCATTTCTTTTTCTTGATTTCAACTAAGATGTCATTAACTCGCGTTTGTTCCTTCACCCAATCTGCTCTTTTCTTATCCCTTCACGTTACACACATCATTCTTCTTTCTATAGCTCGTTGCGTCGTCCTCAATTTAAGTAGAACCCTTTTCGTAAGGCTCCAGGTTTCTGCCCCATAGGTGAGTACTGGTAAGACACAGCTATTATACACTTTTCTCTTGAGGGATAATGGCAACCTGCTGTTCATGACCTGAGAATGGCTGCCAAACGCGCCCCAGCCCATTTTTATTCTTCTGAATATTTCCGTCTCATGATCCGGATCCGCCGTCACTACCTGCCCTAAGTAGATGTATTCCCTTGCCACTTCCAGTGCCTCGCTACCTATTGTAAATTGCTGTTCTCTTCCAAGACTGTTAAACATTACTTTAGTTTTCTGCAGATTAATTTTTAGACCCACTCTTCTGCTTTGCCTCTCCAGGTCAGTGAGCATGCATTGCGATTGGTCCCCTGAGTTACTAAGCAAGGCAATATCATCAGCGAATCGTAAGTTACTAAGGTATTCTCCATTAACTTTTATCCCCAATTCTTCCCAATCCAGGTCTCTGAATACCTCCTGTAAACACGCTGCGAATAGCATTGGAGAGATCGTCTCTCCCTGCCTGGCGCCTTTCTTTATTGGGATTTTGTTGCTTTCTTTATGGAGGACTACGGTGGCTGTGGAGCCGCTATAGATATCTTTCAGTATTTTTACATACGGCTCGTCTACACCCTGATTCCGTAATGTCTCCATGACTGCTGAGGTTTCGACAGAATCAAACGCTTTCTTGTAATCGGTATAATAGTAGCTATGATTTATCGGGGGAGAGTTCAAGGCCCGTAGCATAGCTTAAGGTGGAGCTTCTTAACACAAAATGAGAACTTGAACACAAAGCTCTTAATGTAAAAAGCAAAAGTCAAACTACACAGGAAATATAAAACCAGATAGGCAGCGTTCGCGCCTATACATTTTAAAATGTGAAACAAGCATAAAGCATGACATTGCACGAACACGAACTTGTGCGGTTGTGACCAACAAAAATTGGACCTCTCGGTCCGTCACTTTCTCGTTCATTAAAAAAATGTTTTGTTTAGACCTAAAATTATGTAAGATAGCAGATAAGTACAATATTAAGAACAGAACACACGCACGTCCCAATCTTAGCGTAAGGTCTCATCTTATATAGATAGGTTATCTAAAGAGAAACTTTGACAGCAAAGTTCTGCCAGCTAATGAAAAGATAGCTATCCATGACTAGCATGAAAAAGGAAAAAAAAAATGAAAACGCTGCAACAAAGTGTACATATTTGATTTGAAAAGCTGTTGTGGCAGCCAAGTAACATAATTTTCTTTATCCTGCGACACACAGTCCACACACATGTCGCAGTATTTGGGTGGGTGCAGGGTAATGCAAGGGAAGTTCTTTATGTATACATTGCCAATAAGAGAAAAAAGAAGCCTTTTCGAATGTGTACTTCACATTGGGATAATGGCTTCGTCATCCAAACACGTCAGATATCCTGCATATATGTTCACAATTATTTGTCCTGATGACTCTTGGACCTCTAGTCGATCGTTGTACCTTGAAAGAAAAAGAAATTCCACTCAGTGATAGACAATTCCAGAAAATTTTTCACTTTGGTCTTGTTAGGCCTATATTTTGTTTAATAGTTGTTCAAGGTCAGTATAGTTGTGATCTTGCACGAAACAGGTCTCAATGTTAACCGTAAACTTCAGAGGCTTTGAGACAGCGATCCCAGATCTCTTATGTGACTGCCCTGATTGTGGTGTGGCTAGAAAACAAAACTCGACTGCACTTATTTGCACCTTGTTGAGGGAGAGAACCAGTGTCAAGAATCTGCTCAACACCCTTGGTTGCCCTGCTACTTGACATGCGGGCTGCTGTTAGAGTGCGCTGTATGGCATTGATGTGCACACATTCTTTCCCTTTTTTATTTTAAATATCGGCTCTCCTGTTTCCTTTCATTCCCTCTATACCCTTTCCCCAGCAGAGAGTTCACTTGTCTTTACTCTGGTTAACCTGCCTATCTTTCTTTCTTTCTCCTTCTTCCAAGAGTATGTGTCAGCACTATAAAACTGGTATGCTGCGAAAGGCGCGATGACATGGACGGACAATCTAGTCAAGCGAGTGTAGTCAGTCTTGTCAGGCTTGTCAAATATATCATGGCTAACATGTGCCTGCTGAACATTTTGAAGTCCTGCCAGCATCAAGCTGCGGAGAATTTCCTACAGCAGATTAAACGGCTAATAGAGGCAGGCTACCCACAACTTGTGCCAGCTTCCGTAGCAGCGAAATTCCTAAAGAAGTTGCGAACTCACAAACTGGCCCAGGAGCCATCTAGAGAAAAAAAAGGTAGCCGTCATACCTTACATACACCGCATGTCGCATAATTTTAAGAAGATTGCCAGCGAGCTAATGTAATGTAATGTAATGCCCCGTGCAACCTTCAAGGATGTGCAGAATGATCAACCTTTCTTTCGGAAGGCACTGGCCTGTGTTAGCAATAAAAAAAAATTAATACATTGATTGTCAGGCAGGAGTCGTTTATGGAATTCCTTTGTCATGTGGTAGAAAGTACGTGGAAGAAACCAATAAATGGTCTGAATGATAGGCCGAGGCAATATCAAAACAATGCTAGAAAGGGGAGAGAGGGCCACCTGGCCACTCATTGTGCAGATTGCAAATGTAAGCCAAAATTTCGCGCCTGCCAGGAGCCATGACAAATGGGTTACATTAGTAATTGTGCCTAAAAGGATCATTGAGGCAGGTGATAGGTGCATGAGTGTTACATCAATCTCATTATCGCAAAAAAGAACTACTTGATCACAAATGTGCACAGATGAACTATGATAGTGCTCCTTGCATGAAATAGGGTCTTTTTTTCCTGATTAAACATTGTTGGAAGTAAATAAGGCACCCGATATGTGTGTTTCTCACTTTGTTTGTCATCTTTGCACATTTAACATCAGATCACGTCCAAGCAACATACCCAGGTTTCCATCTAAACATTATAAAACTAGGTGGCAATAATTTACTACAGAAAGCAGCGCATTCCGTATCACACACTTCACATGTGCATAACGCATAAGATATTGTGAACTACATGTGATTCTGTTCGACCTTTCGAGTTACAGCACTGTGTTTGAAAGTCCATCCCTACTTAATCTGAATACAGTAAGTGCATGCATAGTGTAAACAAAGTATTCAAGCCATGGAAATAGACGAGCGTACGTAATGCTCTCAGCAAGCAACCAAAGCGAGCGAAATGCGCTCAGTTGCGTTCTCCACATTCTGCACAAACACATTTCACATAAACTTGTCCTCTTCGAAATCAACTCTGTGGGCTTGGGCTTATGGTTTATTTCACAGTCATTATTTCTTTACACTTACAGGTAATGACTAATTGGCCCACATTGTCAGCTGGCACTCAGGGGCACTTATTTATGTCCATTACACTTACTGGCATTCAGCGTTCATTTGCGTTTATTTACACTCGCCTAAACTCAGTGACTTCCCACTCTTGTGAAATCAGCACAAATGAGCGAGAGGGCTCTTGAATGTGTGTTTAGCTGTAATGATGGTCCAGCGCCTGCAGGTGCTTCAATGTCATCCAGATGCGATGAATATTGCAAACACTTGTATCTTTCTGCGCCCCACCCCACTTTGTGCTGGCAAAGTGTCAGCCTTTCCTTCTGTGCTTCATCATAAGCATTTGATCTTTGCGCACTGCAATGAAAAGCCATATTGGGCCTGATGTGCGCTTACCGGTGCTGTGGTCCGCTCTATAGTTGCATTGAAGAGCCGGGTATTCTATTTTCTTTGGTGGCGTTGTTATTAGTGTCAACCTCTCCTGGTTTAATGCTGTATAGAAAAAATTAAATATTAGTTAGGTGGGAATAAAAAGAAATTGCAGAAATTTGATAATTTCTATCAACAAAAGCCACGAAAAAAGGTCTAATTAAGGCCTATTTTGAGGCCAGTGGGTACCTCACAGCCGAAAATCAACACTACATAGCAATCACTAGACATAAGGAAAATCTCCAACTTGGTATGTTTTTTTTTATTCTTTCATAGTTCTTTAGCAATGCACGGCTGCTTTCTGACAACATTATGAAATGACGCAGGTACTGAAATCCACAAATTTTTCTGTGAGATTGTGAATGACATGCGAATGTGGTCGACCATTCAAGGTTCAGCTCAGTATTTGAAGTTTCACTGGCATTATTAGCACCAATGTCCATCCTTAGTTCCTCTGAATACAATGAGCGCGTGCGAAGTGTAAACGAAGTATTCAAGCCATGACAATAGACGAACACACGTAATTATCTGAAAAAGCAACTAAAGCAAGCAAAATACGCTCAGTTGCGTTCTCCACTTTCTCAATGAATACATTTCACGTATGCTTGTCCTCTCCGATATCAACTAAATGTGCTTGAGCTTATGTTTTATATCACAGTCTTATTTCTCCACACTTGCAAGTAAAACTAATTGGCCCAGATTGTCAGCTTGCACTCGGGGGTACTCATTTATGTCCCTTACACTTACTGCCATCCATCTGCACTTGCGTTGATTTACACTCGCCTACACTGACTCAGTGACTTCTCAATCTTGTGAAATCAGTGCAAATGAGTGAGAGGGCTCGTGAATGTGTGTTTACCTGTAGTGGTAGTACAGCGCATGCAAGTGCTTCAATGTCAGCCGCATGCGAGCAATATTGCAAACACTTGTCTTTTTCTGCGCCCCACCACACTTTTCTGCTTGCAATATATCAGGTTTTTCTTCGTGTGCTTCATCATAAGCATATTATTTTTTCTCAGTGTAATGAAAAGCCATTCTGGGACAGTTTTTTGCTTACCGGTGCTGTAGTCCACTGTATAGTTGCACTGGAGAGCCGGGGGTCCTGCTTTCTTTGGTGGCGTTGTTATTACTGTCGACTTCTCCCACTTTAATCCTGTACAGAAACAAAATTATATTAGGTGAGAATAACAAAAATTTCATAAATTTCATAATCTGAGAAACAAAAGCTCATTAGAAAAGTCTTAAGGCCTATTCTGGGGAGAGTGGGTTCCTCATAGCCGAAAATCAACACTACATAGCACACATTAAACATAATTAGGATGTACAACTTGCGGATGTTTTTTTTTGTTCTTTAAAGTTTTTAGCAATGCAGTGCTGCTTTCTGACATTATGAAACGGCGAAAGTACAGAAATGCACCGATTTTTCAGTCTGCAATAAAACTTGAAACTGCAAGTTCGGCGTGAGATTTCACGCCGTTGAAATTTTGCCAGTAGCATAGAAGTTAGCCCCTTCTACAAGTAACGAGTGTACTGCTCCTCTCCAAGAGATATTTTGGTGAATTCTGTTTCTAGCGCAAACCGACACTTTTTCTCTGCTGCTGCGTCGTCGGAGTTAAATGATTATTTTCGCGTCATACAAGCTTTGAATTCCAGTGAACTAGACGCATTGAAGAGGAAAGCCAGAAACGCAAGCAAACCCACACATTACACCGAAGAAAGTGCGTAACACACCAGAACACTGTTCAATATAAAGCCGTCGTTCGACAAACTTAGACAATGAAATGCGATGAATTCATTTCGCAAAGTCCATGAAGAGGATAAAATTGCCGCCGCCGATGAAATTTCAACAAAAGGACACCTAGCTACGCAAGCAAAAAATATCGCCAGGAATAATTTAATTTGAAGAAACTGAAACGGAACTATTCCTGCGGGTATAGGTAGTTCACACGTGAAAACTTCAATGCGCGTGTCCGCATTAGTACTACGCGTTCAGATGTTTAATCACCGAGATTCGTTATCTGCTGGCTCATAATAATGCAGTAGCAGAAATTAAGCATTTAGTAGTATGGTAAGCAAAAATCATCCTACCAAATCAACACTGGTTTGCAGCTGTACAGCACACACTTCAGGGCCCGACGATCCAGCACACATCGAGGCTCACCGCTGCTAATTGTCGCCCTGTGATCGCACTCTCACTAGTTGTCGAATTTGCACCTGCTTCTTACAAGTTGCGGTAACATCAGCCGAATTGAACATCACTGAGGTCACCGAGAGCCTTCTTCGACGCAGCCAGATGCCTTCACAACGCGAACACAGTCACATAGCGTCGATGGTACGAAGAAATGACAATAATTGCCACAGAAAAGAATAGCCTCCTCCGCTGGCTCATGCCATGTTCTTGCTCCATCGCGGCCGGCGTAGTCTTACCCAGGGTTGCGAGATGGCCCCACCAAAAAAGAGCCAAACGATCTCAAAAGGTAGCCCAAAAATAGCGAGACTCAAATTTTTCGTCAGCGAAAAGTAGCCAAAAACATAGCCAAAACGTTCGATGATGTGCTGCAGCTGTCTTATAGATGGTGTAGATGGCGCACAAATCTCACCGCGTATTTTTCCGGCTCTAAAACTAATTCTGCCGCATCCAATCAGCACAATAGGCTCAAGATGTGCGTGAAGAACTCTAGTGAGAGCTGCCACTGAGACGTGGATTTCGGCACCATTTATTGTTACAATGAACCAAAGAATTTCTTTTTTGGTTTACTTATGACGTTATTGCTATTTACTGAGCCACGTTCGGAGCCAACGTTAGTTAACGCCTCGGTTAATTTACCCGAGGCATTTTTCTATAGCAGTCGGGCAAGATATCAGCTCCAACATCGAGGATCACCTTCGGCTGGTCACGACCAAGTGCCCAAGAGGCGGCCCGAACTCGAGGCATTAAAGTAGGGATGCCTTTCCGAAGCTTTATTTATAAAATAAACATGTTATTTCTCTCCCGCTCTCTCTCTTTCTTTTCATTTACTCGAAAGCAGCTCTACGCTGAGTTATCAAATGCTGCCGCTTGGAAGCGCACTGGACTCTGTAAAATAAAAACTTCAAACCTCGCAGTGTCCTCGTGTGAAGAAGCGGCAGTTGTGACTGCGATTTGCCTTTGAGTGGGAACAAAGAGAACAACCTGGTGGCTCATAATAGAAGAGGTGAAATAATGTTTATGGTTTTAATTGCCACCTGGATTACAGCGCTGGCAATAATCCAGGTGATATTAGTGTCGAAAACAATTGAACTGCGCAATATTTAAACAGGGATTCGTTGGCAACACTCGTACAATATCAAAACGCGTACGTAAGTTTCCTTGAATTCAGGTACGAATGCGTGTGTTGCTAAATTTTCGAGGGGGGCTGTGTACCTTACTTTGAGTGCAGCTCGTAAAAAATAAATAAATAAATGTAATTCCATTACGGAACACACACAATATATTTTATTGGTTGCGTGCGGCTGTCATGAAGATAAATACAGCCTAAACCCATTTGTATAACAAATTCAAGCACTACACATCAAAATCTGAAGTCAGTAAAAGATTATATGTACCTTTTCAAACTGCCAAGAATTCTTTGCCCAACCACCACTGTGGTGTGCGCAAAAATAATAAAATATTGACGTAGCATTATTACAAACACCTATTATGTACATCGGCCGCAGTCTCTTTTTTTATCACAGCTAGAAAATACGCGCGAGCAAAGTGCGATGTAATGAATGGCGAGATGAACAAAGAGGAATTACAGTGACCATAAATAAGTCCATATAAAAAGTAATCCACAATCGTAATTACTCGTACGCACATAGTTTAAAGGGAAAAATATCGCCGAAGTATGGTATCAAAATCGACGAGTCGTCATTGTAACTTTGGCAAGGCAATAACTCACCGCCCTCTGCCTTGCCACCTTCACTATGGACGAACATATATATTTTTCATATATTTACTGAGCTTATCATTGTAATGATACACAACGTTCAAGAAGTACTGTGAAACAATTGCAACTTTCGCTTAATACAAAACTGCTTGACTAAAACAAAGCACGAAAAAAAATTTGCTACAGTCCCAATTTATACCTCTCACAGTGGGGATTGACAAAAATGGATTATATATACTACCTAGCCCCAGTCTAGTTAACTTCCACTGCCACTTGGACCACATATAATTGCAGAGCTCAAACGCGACAGTAACTGTTCATCTGGCTGAAAAATCTTTGAAGCAGTTCCCACTCTCTGTCAGACCAAACTTAACGCGAAGGAGAGCTTGCACTGTCGCATTCGACATGCAGTTTCTAAAATCATTATTTGTTAACGAAACCTGGCTGAAGACGCGTTCGACGGTTGCGTTCGAAAGAGGCAGCGCAAGTAGGGACAAAGCAAGCTCGCTCAGACAGCAGCGGAAGCACATGGGACTTCCGGCACTGTCTTTTGCGTTCCTGATGCTAGTCTATAACTTGGCGAAGCTTGGTTATACTAGAGTAGTACATTTCGCTTTGATCGAAACACGAGACTACTGCGCTTCGCTAGGCATGTACATCAATACTCGAACCGTCGCGTTCATCGTTTAAAGCGACTTGCGCATTTTTTCGTAAAGTTACTCGCTCTCTCGCCCCCGGCCCCTCCCCTGTTTTAAAAAGGGAAATAAAGTTTATTCATTGATTCATACTGGATAAATAAATAAAGCCGTGATTTGCCGGAAAACGAAGCATTAGGCTTCGAGGAACCCTTGATAAACATTGAAGGACCACGGGTGAAAAGGACGCGTCACGACATGCGTGCATATACTTGAGCTGTTGTGTAAGCCTACATAATAGTTTGCTGTATAGCAACCAGCAGGGAAAACGTACTCGACAGTTGTCAGGCTGACTGTTTTCCTTACTGAATTATGCTAGAACAGGCAGTAGATAGCGCCGAACCCAAAACGAACAGAAGAAAGCTTAGCGCTGGAATTACGTATAAACATGGCAACCTTGACTTTCCCAGCGCCGATATTGCCGGAAAACACAGCGTTCGAGATTGCCTACATATCTTTGTTGAAGAAATGAGCTTTGCGCTTTCATAAATTGGCGTTCCCGAACGTTGTCAGTGTTGACGTGGTATTCGGGACTTGTAAATCCTTAAGACAAAAATAGCGCAGATATAGTCATGTCGCCAACTCGGAATTTTTGACGCCAACCCGCTTAAATGGTATCCCAATTTAGCTATTATTAATCCAATCTGGCAACCCTCGTCATACCTCCTCCTCCGCCATCTATGCTACGCACAGAGGCGACGACTTCTTTCTTAATCTATTCGCTCTCTCCTTTTGCCTTTCGCTTGTATTTCTCCCTCACAGATTCTCCCTCATCGCTCGTTGCACCTTTCGCTTTGTAATGCTCTCTCAACGTTTATGCGTGCTTTTTGGGCGCGAAATTTGCAGGGCTGCATATAAACGTTGCGTTTGCTCACTGGCCGCATAGAGCCATGAGCAGCAGGTCGGCCGCGTTTTGTCACGCATGATCTCGCCTGAAAGTACGCTTATATGCGGTAGTCTGGGATGAACAAAGAACGTACCCCTTATACGGAGGACGCTTTGCAGCACTTGACTAAAGGTAGAGTCCTACTTGTTACATTCACACGTCATAAAAGGAGAAAACGAATGCTTCGCATGTACGAAGTGGGCGTTCGTTTAATGACAGTGAGTGTTTATGTCGGGTAGCGCGTGTTTGTATTATATATAAAAAATTGGGATTGTCTACTTTTAATTCGTCATGAATATGCTCGTACATAATTTTTAATGGCGATAGCTTGGCTCGGTTTTGTGAGGTGAGGATACCTGGCTGTTTTAGCAATTCCGTGGGTGAGTATGTTAACCTATATTCATTCTAAGTATATCTTAATGCCTTCCTCTGAACAGCTCCTAGTTTGTTAATGAGTTCTTTAGTGAAACGAAACCAAAGAACTTTAGCATATTCTAATACTGATCTGACAAAAGGGTTATATACTAGTAGTTTTGTGTTTGGGGGTGCTAGTCTGAGACGTCTGTTTAGAAAAAAAAAACTTTTTTTGTGTGGTCGAAGTAACGTTGTTAACATGGCGCTGGCACCTAAAGTCGTGTGTTAGCGTCGGGCCAAAGTTATTTATAATGTAGTTACATTATTATTTGAGATTTTTTCTCGTAATTGATAAAGTAGCTATTTCTTTTAATGCTCAAATTCATTTTCTCTTCATTACACCAATGATGAAGCTTCGTTCAAAGCTAGATGGTCAATATAAGAATTGGTTTCCTGATACAGAGCACAATCGTCAGCGAAAAGTCTAATATTGACAAGAATATTGGAAGACAGATCATTATAGTATATGAGAAATAAAACTGGAGTCAGAATGCTTCCTTGTGCAAGCGGTTAAGTTCTACATATTGAGTGTGGTTAATTAGACAGTCTTTGAACCAGTCGAGAATAGGTCCTTTTCGAAAAGTAAGTTCGAGTTCTTTTTTTTTATTATTATTATGCGGTATTAGGAGATGTCGCCTATACTTGGCGCGGTCTGCTCGTTTTCACATAGAGATCTAAAAAAATAAGTTATCAAATTATTTCTTATGTGTTATGCGATTGAAAGCTTTTGCAAAGTCTAGAAATATTAGATCGAGTTTTTTTCTGTAGGTGAAGGCCACCATAATTGTGAACAAGCTCAATCAGTTTTAGAAGAGTGTGTAGACGGGAAAAGGCGAGGAAGCTATCGAGCCGATAATCGGCCGCCGCTTGTCGATGCATTCCTAAGTTGGCCTCCCTTAGTGAAAAGTGTAACCAGATGGCGACGAAGGAGTTTTGAAGAATCGTTTGCCTAGAATAAATGGTAAACCAGAAACATAAATTCTTGTCTGTTTGCGTTGATTTGCAATGCGCCGGCCAACCAATTTGCGCAACTTTACACACTTTTAAAAATTTCACACCGCTATGGGTGTAATAGGGGTGTTTCAGTTTTTTAGCCATGTAAAACCCTTGAAATGCCATTTTTTTTTCAACAAGGGTGTGACACAAGAAAACACCCTTGGAACACGCCAGCCCTTTTAATTTACATACTACCTTTAGGGGTGTAAATGAACAAGGCTGTAGTATGATAAATGAACGTTGGCAGGTTACGCATTTATATTATACTGGTGTGCCAAGCAGTGGGGCATCCTGTGTCCTTAGTGCAGTATGTTTTGTTATTACGCCTAGGCAGCATTTACAATACCTAGGCGGTCCATTAACTACACGGCGGTAGTGAACGCTAAAATACTTGCAGGGACCTGCCGTGGTTGCTTAGTGGCTATGATGCTGGGCTAATAAGCACGAGGGCGTGGGATCAAATCCCGGCCACGGCGGCCACATTTAGATGGAGGCGAAAACACCCGTGTACTTAGATTAGGTGCACGTTAAAGAGCCCCAGGTGGTCCGGAGTCCCCACTACGGCGTGCTTCAGAATCAGAAAGTGGGTATGGCACGTAAATCCCCATATTTTAAGCTTTACTTCCAGGGATAACACCTTTTTGGGAGGGTAATGTCCAGGTTGCACCCATATTGATTGAAAGGGTGGTGTCTGTGTTATACCCATATAGGAATTGTGTCGTTTGTTTGACACACATGTCCTAAAGGGTGTTTTTAATTTAACTCCCATAGGCAAGGTGTCAACATTTTAACACCCTTTCCTTTATGGGGTGTTACTTAGCATCGTTTGCTTGGGGTGTAACAAACACCCAAAAAGGGTGTCACCCATGGGACAATCATTTACACCCTTAAGGGTGTTAAAGTGCAGGCTTCTTATTTAATACCCTAGCTACACCTGTGTATTTTATCACAATTCCTTTTTTACAGCGGAGGGATATAGAAAAAAATTAAATAAAAGCCGACTACAGTACAATAAACGGAATCGGATTCAATTGGATTGAGTCGCATTGTGTCTTATGTATGCAATGAAAAGTGGTGCAGGTAATCTCATATATCAGATTTCGCCAAACTGCTGCTTGATGAATCACCGCGGCAGCTGTTATGGTGGAACTTTTGCGGCATAGAGAGCGAGAAGGACGGCCAACAGTACCATGTGATCAATCAGCTTGAACCGCTGAGTTCGGTTTGGATTCCCAGACCCTGGGGCATTGGCGAAGGATCGGATAAAATGAATGACAAAGGATCATTTACTACAATACAATGGAAAGGAAAAAAAACGTTTCTCCTCCTCGCTGCCCTTTCGTAAAGGGTTTACAGCGTTTGGTAATAGGTGCTTTGAATGGCTTCTTACGGCACCGGGAACTAAAGTTGCGGCGGGTGCGCGCCAATGCAAATATTACGGTCCTTTTTGTAGCACTGCGTACAAAATATCTACAGAAAGTCTGAGAATTGTCTACTTATGCGTAAGCAATGTTTGGCTCGGCTGTGACTGCGGTACTGCTTAGTTCTGCTCATTTGCTTTTCCTAGCTTATGCGCGTCTACCCATGGCCTTTCCGGTGACAAAGAACGCTTAGGCTTTAGTAGACAATTGTCAGTTCTCCCATTCTATCCTGCCCCTTCCATGCACTCGTACCAAGTGAGCCAAAACGCTGGGAACGAGAGCGCCTCGACGGAGCAGAGCGGCCGAAAGGGACCACTAGCTGCCGCCGTAGCACGTGAGGCGTTGCGTGAGAGGAGAGTACATCACGGCGCAGCCATGTCACCCTTGCTGTCGCTCTCGCAAGCCTGCGTTATGCGCGCTTTCCTTCTATACGCAAGCTCTCGCATGCGTTCTGACTACTCTTCGGTAAGGCCCAATGAAAACACTTCAAGCGTCTCAACGCGCTTATTTGCCGCGAGGCGTTTATAACTCGAAGGATGCTCAGCAGCGTTCAATAGTATATTGGGCCAACCCCAAATTTCAGTAGCGTCACTTCAAAATTTTAAGTCGGCCCAACCCCACATTTCAGTTGTGCCAACCCCGAAATTCAAGCAGGCCCACCCTGAAATTGAAGTTGGCCCACCCTCAAGTGCAAGTTGACCCACCCTCCAATTTCAGTTGGGTCACCCCCTCCCGCAATTTAAACTTCAATTTGACCCACCCTCAGATTTCAGTTGGGTCACCCCCTCCCGCAAACTTCAAGTTGACCCACCCTTAAATTTAAGTCAACCACATGCAAATTTAAAGTTAGCTCAACCGCAAATTTGAGTCTGCCCACCCTCAAATTTCAAGTTAGTGCACCCCCAAATTTTAATTTGGCCTACCCTGAAATTTAGGTCGGCCCACTCCGAGATTTCAATGTGGCCCACCCCCAAGTTTAACCTGGCCCACCGCCTAATTTCAGTTGGCTCACCCTTACTTTAAGCTCTCTCGCTGCAACGCGAAGTAATGTCGAAAGCACAGCGCTTACGAAGCTACCGGCACTGCACGTCCAAGCGAACTGGAAGAATGCCAACATCATACTAATCTACAAAAGGGGAGACGTTCAAGAATTGAAAATTGAGAGGCCTATTAGCTTACTTACAGTGTTATATAAAATATTCACCAAGATAATCTCCGATAGAATAAGGGCAACACTGGACTTCAATCAATCAAGGGAACAGGCCGGTGTCAGGAAGGGATACTTGACAACGGATCACATCCATGTCATTAATCAGGTAATAGAGAAATCCGCTGAGTCCAATCAGCCTCTCTATATGGCTTTCATGGATTAAGAAAGGGCATTTGAGTCAGTAGAGATACCAGCAGTCGTAGAGGCATTATGTAATGATGGAGTACAGGACGCCTACGTAAAAATCTTGGAAAGTATCTACAGAGATTGCACAGCTACCTTAATTTTCCTCAACAAAATAGGCATATACTTATATAGAAAGGGGTCAGACAAGGAGACACAATCCCCCCAATGCTATTCGATGCGTGCTTGGAAGAACTATTGAAGCTATTAAACCGGGAAGGCTTAGAAGTAAGGATCAAAGGCGAATATCTCAGCAACCTTCGATTTGCAGATGACATTGTCCTGTTGAGCAACACTGAGAACGACTTACAAGAAATGATTGAGGACCTTAACAGAGAGAGCATCAGAGCGGGGTTGAAGATTAATATGCAGAAGATAAAGATAATCATCAATAACCCGGCTAGTGAACAAGAGTTGAGGATCGCCAGTCAGCCTCTAGAGTTGGTGAAGGAGTACGTTTACCTAGGTCAATCACTCACAGGGGTCCCTCATCATGAGAAGAAAATTTACACAAGGATAAAAATTGGTTGGAGCACATTAGGCAGACATTGTCAGATCCTGACTGGAAGCTTACCACTATTATTGAAAGGGAAGGTGTAAAATCAATGCATTCTACGTGTGCTAACATATGGGGCAGAAACTTGGAGACTGACAAAGAAGCACGAAAACAAGTTAAGAACCACACAAAGAGCGCTGGAACGAAGAATCTTAGGCGCAAGTTAAAAGACAGGAAGAGCGCAGTGTGGATCAGAGAGCAAACAAAAATAACCGCCATTATAATTCCCATTGAGATGAAGAAATGGCGCTGGACAGGCCACGTAATACGTAGGTCAGATAACCCGTGGAACATTAGGGTTTCAAAACGGGTGCCAGGAGAACGGAAGCGCAGTCGGGGACGTCAGATGACTAGGTGGGATGATGAAATTAAGAAATTTGCAGGTGCTAGTTGGAATCGGTTGGCGCAGGACAGAGGTAATTGGAGATCGCAGAGAGAGGCCTTCGTCCTGAAGTGGGTATAAAATAGGCTGACGATGATGGTGACTATGAGGTTCCTTCTGCATTTTGTAATGAGCCATTGATGGGTATTCCATATTTTTTATATTTTTTTGCTTTATATTGTTACTTATCGCTTAAAAGATACCAATAATCGACATTTACACTGTCATGACGATTAAACATCTTAACTTTGCAAGTTACGCATTTTCGGTGGAGATACCAGGCATTACATTTTTCGCGTAACAGGGCTGGGGAGCTCGCCAAAGAATGCTTGCGCCAAAGAATGCTTGCAGGAGGTGAAAGGCAAACCATTTTTCGCGTAACAGGGCTGGGGAACTCGTCAAAGAATGCTTACGCCAAAGAATGCTTACATGAGATGAAAGGCAAACCAAGCAGGAAAGACAGCCAAGGAAAGACGTCGCCAAGTGTTGTCGACCGCCAACATGAGACTCAGCAGGCATTCATCCCTTTGAGAACACAAGCACCTGCGCATGGCTCACGTGAAGCGGAATCATCTCAGCAGCATATGGGGATGTCTATGCTCTTTGTTGCGTTAAAAGCAATTCTGCGGGCGTTTCCTGTGGCAAACAACCTGCCAGAGGTGAGCGCTGTTCTTTCATTAGAACCGCTGGTACTACAATAGTAGCTTACAACATAGCATAATGGCTCGCCAGATGGATAACTGTTTTCGAAACACAACCGTATTTCAATGGGATGCAAATAGCATTCGAGCTAAAATGGCAGACTTCAGGAAGCTTGTCTCGCAATGCAGGTTCCCCGTTGTGTGTCTTAACGAAGCCGGTGCATACCGTAATTTCCGTCTTTCGAACTACGTAATATACTCATCATCACGAACTCCGAACCCTAGCCGAACTATGTTATGCGTCAGACGCCATCTACCTTCCTGTCCTCTCTTCTCCTCGGACTCTGATGTGCCTGAGTTTGTTACCTGTAAAGTTCAATTTATAAAGCTGCTAGTAACCATTGTTTGCGTTTACATGCAACCAGCATCGCGCATTGCTGAGTCAACTTTCATATATTTCTTTCAAAGGATTCAAGGACCAGTCCTATTCTGCGGGGACTTCAATGCTCATAACGTTACATGGGTCAGTAGCCACGCTGATTCTAGAGGCCGGTCTTTAGAAAAGGCTATAGACTCATGCGGCCTTGTTATGCTCAATGATGGATCGATTACCTTTTTTAAGAGGCTACAATTACGCTAGTTGTCTTGATCTTACTATAGCCTCCCCTGACCTTACGCGCGGTATTAGATGGTGCTCAGATTATGAGACATGGGGTAGTGACCACTACCCATTTCTCATAGCGCATCCCCTTATGCATCCGGCAAGATCTCTCAGAGTAACTAAACTTACTAATTGGCAACTATTTCGCGAATATAATTCTGTGGTACTCAACCAAGTAAATGACCTGGACATGTTCATGTCATCGGTGCAAAGTAATTACTGCAGGGCTACGCGATACACAACTGTTCCAGAGGGACAAAACAGGGTCGACGCAGACTATAAATGACTCCGAGCCGTTAGACGGAGAGCAGAGCGTCCGTTTCGTCGTTCCGGACGGCTTGAAGATTATCAAGAAAGTCAAGTTGCACAGAGAAAATCTAACCGGGACATGCAGAAACTGGGACAGCAACGGTCGCGTGAGTTCTGTTTACGTCACTTACCCCCTTCACTCCTTTGCTGAAAACTTGGAGATTAATAAACACCCTTGGCCATCCGGTAGCACAATGTAGTCCCTTCAAAAGCCTTGCTACAGCTCTTGGCGTATCTGAACGCGAAATTGCAAACACATTCTGCGCAAAACTACTAAATTTCGCAAATCCTGTATCAATTCAAGATCAATCTATCTTTTCGGTGCAGCAGCAGATTTAAAATGCTTGCAATTTACCTCATACCCAGTTGTATATTCTGTTTTCTCTAAAAGAACTGCAGCTTGCTCTCTCTAAACCGCGTCAAAGAGCGACTGGTCCTGACATCTCTTATTGTACCCTGAAAAACCTTGGTCCAACAGGTACGTCCACTCTCCTACACGTCTTCAACAAGATGTGGGAGGAAGCACATGTTCCTATGAGTTGGAGGATCGCTAACGTATTTCCATTGCTAAAACCTGGCAAAATACCACTGTCTCTTGATTCCTTCCGTCCTGTTAGTTTAACGAGCTGTGTTTCAAAGGGGATGGAAAAGATGATCGATATTAGACTGCAATGGTGGATAGAATCCAGCAGTTATCTACCAGATCAAATGGCTGGCTTCAGAAAACGTAGATGTACAATGGACGGCATATTTGACTTGGTAACGTTTTTTGACCACGAGATTAGCTGTGGGAACATTGCTGTTGTTGTGTATAATAATATTAAGAAGGCCTTTGATTCGGTCAGTCACCTTCACGTTCTGCTTGGACCTTTCAACTCTTGGAGTGCATGGCCGAGTTCTCAAATGGATCACTAAGTTTTTGAAAGACAGAAAGATATATATAAATACAAATGACAGACAAAGCGACGCATACACCATAAACAAAGGAGTTCCACAAGGAATTGTATTAAGTCCACTTCTCTTCAATGCAGCAATAGCAGGTTTACCAGCAGTGCTTCCAGCAGACATACACATACGCTGATGACATTTGCATATGGACATCGAACAAGTCTCTAGACGTTGTCAAGCATCGGCTGCAGGATTCTTTGAACGCAATAGGTGATCATTTAAGAGAACAGCCCAAACGAACTTACGTCCTCCCGGGGAAACGCTTGCTCGAGGATCGCCACATACGTGGGCCGACACCCTGACCACATCCCATCAGAACCAGAGGCAATCGCAGACGCTGCACGCCATAACAAATTCGCTTTCGACGAAGTGCTCTTGATGGTTATCCACACCCCGCAAGTGCCATTGCTCCAATCGACGTCGCTTTGCGGATTGCTGTTTTTCGGCCGTGCGTCGCTTCCCGTTGTGCTTGCGCTGCATCGGTCGTGCGTTGATAACTCCATACTCGCGATCCACGGCCGCGCGTACCTCGTCGGCCCGTCGCTTTGCCTCTTGCGTCACCGGTTTGGTACGCATCGCATACCTCTGTCGCCTCTGCCGAGGCTTTGCACCCTTACGCTCCTCTTTCAATTGATACTTTGCAGGATCCATTGTCGTATCTGCGAGTAGAGGACTACGCGCATCCTACTGCACCTAGTCCAACCGAGGCACGTCTATTTATCTGTTTGGAGTAAGGAGGCGCCGAGCCACTAGCGGCGAGAAAGCGGGCGCATGAGAGCGCGTGCTCATCGGTGACAAACTCTGCGACCTTGAGCGGCCTCGCGTTTGACCTTGGCTCTGACTAGGCAAAGAAATGCTGCCCATTTAGAATGTCGCAGTTTAGCCCGAAAGACGAAGCATCGATTGCGATGGCAAATTAGTAGACAGCTATACGAATTAGCCATATTAGTTTTATCGGCCATGTAAAGTTAAGAACATTTGCTTACTAACTAAATTAACAAGCACGGTGTCACGCGCACACATATAAATATGAACACATTTCGCTCGATGACCGTGGACACTCGCTGGGAAAACCCTGGAGTGAGTAAGCGGGGCAGCAGCAGCGAGCGAATTCCGCTACGTGCCGTCTCTCGCTGCAACGCGAACTAACGTCGAAAGCACAGCACACATGAAGCTACAGGCACTCCGCGTGCTTTGTCCACATCACAGATCGCTTTGATGATGAGGCACATGTGGACGCGCACTTTGTTCACGTCGCAGTTCGCTTGAAAGATAGAGCCCCTACATGGCCGCGCAGTAAACAGCAACAGCTGGAGTAAAACGCGCCCCTCCCTCACCTGCCCCCCCGTCCCTCACGCGCGACAGAAGACGGTGCGCTTCCGCTCCGCCTTCCTCCCTCGCGTGCGTGAGATTGAGCCATGGTCGTCGGCTGACCCTTGCAAGCTTTCACTTGCACATACAGCACACGGTGCGCGGCGACGATGTTATCACGTGTGGACGAAACATCCCAGCGACGTCGACGATAACGGCAACAGCAGAAATGCGCCTAGAATGTCCATATACTTGCTATCGCAATAAAACGCGAATACTAATGTGGGCTTTTCGTGCGCTTTCATTCTCTATCCACGCTTTGTTCTCTCCACCACGCTAGTGGAGAAAAGTCGTGCAGCAGAAGTCGCAGTCGTAGTGCGAGGAAGAGCAGCCGCTCCGCATTTTAGAAGGCTTTCAAATCCGAACCATTCCTTGGATAATTCAAGGCACTTGGCAGAAAGTAGGTAAGGCTCTTGTCTTACATCTTTGCAGTACCCCTTAAACAAAAAGACGATTCTCGTGTGCGATGGGGAAATCAAACCTCTCACTCCCAGCAGAAAAATTTCGAGGACGCTTAAGCTTCGCCTATAAGAATGAAATGCGCTAGCATTCAAAGACCCCTGACTACTTCTGATGCTTCCCGGCTACTGCACCTTATGTACCTTTAATGCTTACCATGAAACGCTGGCGAAGGCCAGCTTTCTGGTAGAAACGTAGCCTCTTGCGTGCGCCGCAGATGCGCCGAGACGAGCGCCATCTGTATGGCATTGCAATGAAGCCGGCGCGCCACTCTATGAATGGTAGAAATGCTGGAGAAGTTGTTTGCGTTTGAGTTTCCGTATCAAAGAATGATGTTTTCTCGTATATTCAAATTACAATCCGACCATATCATGTCTGTAGGTGGTTCGTAAGTCATACTTTCTGATTTTCCTGACGCATTTAATTTTTGAGCGTTCTGTTGCTCAATACGGGCTGCATAAAAGTGTTTTGCCGTGCGTGAAAGCAGCCCGCAAATACACGCAAAGTGTCTTGAGCGGCCAATCGCGTGGCAATTTTGCTTGTATTTGCGGACCTCTTTCACGCTCGAAAAATTTTATGCAGCACGTATTGAGCAACAGAAAGCTGTATCGGGAGCTTTTCATGTTGCTTTACAAGTTCTTCTTTGACACTTCTCATCTAATTATAATGTTTGAGAAGTTTATTTATTGATTAAGACTAATTATACAATTAGGCGGAATTTAAAAAATAATCTGCGTATCTGCAAGCGACAGCAAACAATATTATCTCTGTTTTGTCCGGCTACGTGGCATTTGCATACTTTTAATGCTTTGCTCAAATTACGTGGCACACTTGTCTATTTGTCTAGTCCTATGTTTCGTGGCCTCTAGCGCCATTTCGGCCAAGATGAACCCGTACCAACTCGACCAATAAGTATTCCCCTAACCGGACTCTCTTTACTGACATCTGCTCCTCGCCTCTTAAAGAATGGGGGGGGGGGGGGGGACACTGTCATCTACGTATACAACGCTCCCAAGGAAATCAATTGTTGCCCTGACGAAAACAAGCCTACTTGACGAAAATCTGGGTCCAGCTTGACTCAATTCGCTCACCGTTGTCTCCATCTGCCTGCGAACTGTTTGTGTTGTCAGAATTTAAAAGTACAAATATGTACTCGCATGAGCTCGTACTAACAAAGCAAAGGGGTTCCACGATGGCCTAGACGTGAATTGGTGAACGTTGGGCGAATAATGGAAGCCTGCAGGCTGCAGCCAACTTTTCCACAAGGTAAGAGTAACAAATAGTTTGCTTGAGGTTTCCCTTGTTCGCCCGCTGTTGATCTGTTTATGTGCCTATGTGACCTGAAAAGACACTCGAGGTGGCGTAGTTCTCGTAACTTCTGTGCTAAAGCTCTGCTGGGTACAGCCAATAAAGGACTGGTAGCTGTTCTCGCCAATGCACGCCGCTATCTCTGGTTTTCTGCGCTTCCCTTCGATCCTAACTTTTCTTCTAGTGTATTCAAACGAACCCCAGTTATTAACTCTAAGGTCTGCGTATACTTGCGAACCTCTACGGGGCCGCGCACCGTCTGTAGTATAATGTTTTGGCCGATTCTATAGTGAAGAGTGAATGCAGTTTCATATATGTCGGCCCAAGGTAACTTTGCAGTGGTGCTTTTTTATGACTGCCAATGGCACTTCGGTGGCGCGAGCAATTGTGTCAATAGCGAAATTGCGTGTACGTACTTGCGCCTGGAAGCACGCGATTCCATCAATGGCTAAATGGCGTGCTTGCTGGCTCAAATGCGTGCACGACAGTTCACGAAAAAAGAATGAAACACAGGAATGGGACGACGGGATTGCCGTTAGGCCTGATCAACGAATGGTGTTGCTGGAAACGTCTACGCAGCGCCACTCACGGCAAACTCATATTTTAGGTAGCCGATACAGCTTAGAAAGCACCGGAGCGCTTATTGATAAATTAGTTGACATCCATGGTGACCACCTGCAGGCAGAAAGGCGCCGATCGCCTTTCTGGGTCTGTGCGTAACACGCGAGCATGCTGTGTTGTTCTTTGCTGTTAAAGAGGGCCACAGCAGCAGCTGGTCGCCGTGGCCCTTTATTTCGCGGTTACTAAAATCGCACCTGTGTGTATGCGCGACATTACTATATGGTATTCTCTATTGAAAGAGAAAGAGAGGGAGTGTTGGGATTGTGTTACATAGCTGTCGCGGAGTCTTATTTGGATAGTGCCCATGGCGGCTTCGTGGTACATTTTACATGATTGGTGTTCTTTAGAACAAACGGCTGGCGCGACAGGTTATGCTAGTGCATGACAAGACAATAGACTCAGATACGCTCCTGTGCGCTTGTGCATATCTATTTTCTTGTCTATTACAGCGTGATTTGGCCGATTTCGATTCTCGCTACGTCCATCCGAGCATTCGCTGGTACGCGCCCTTGATGTAAAACGCTCACAGATTTAAAAATAAATAAATAAATATATATATATATATATATATATATATATCTATATATATATATATATATATATATATATATATATATATATATATTGTTACAGGAAGAAAGCAGGCCCCCGAGTGTAATAACGTATATTTACAACTGGCGTATATGGCGTTCAGGCAACTGCCCGACTTCGTCTTCGTCTAGTGAGTGAGTGAGTGAGTGAATAAACTTTTATTTGGTCCAGCAAAGCGCGATAAAACGCGCACCCGGCTAGTCCAATTCAACTTCTTCGTTCCCTTCACCGTAACATCACCCTCCCGGTGGAGTAGCTCCGTCCCGGTGCAAGTTATAGAGGCTCACTTAATGGGGGGACATAGGGCTTAAGCCTGGCGACGTGAACAACAGCGCTGGTGACGTTGCGATGCACTGAAGGCTGACCGACTGGGGCGATCTCGTATGTCACGTCGGACAGTTGGCGTAAGATCTGGTACGGACCAGAATACCGGGAAAGTAGTTTTTCCGACAAGCCGACGCGACGTGAAGGCGTCCAGAGAAGGACAAGGGAACCAGGTGAAAAATGGTAGTCTCGTTGCCGAAGGTCGAAGCGTCGCTTTTGAGAAGCTTGCGAGACTGTGAGGCGATGACGGGCGACATCTCGGGCCTGGGCTGCTAAGTCAATAGCATCGCGAGCGTAACGAGTGCTGGGTGATTGTACTGCGGAAGGTAGCAACGTGTCAAAGGGCAAGGTGGGGTCGCGGCCATACAAAAGGTAAAATGGTGAAAATCCGGCAGTGTCGTGACGGGACGAGTTGTATGCGAAAGTGATGTATGGTAAAGCGACCTCCCAGTCACGGTGATCGTCGGAAACGTACATGGCCAGCATTTCAGTTAGCATGTGGTTGAGTCGCTCGCTGAGGCCGTTCGTTTGAGGGTGGTACGCGGTAGCAATCTGGTGTTCTGTAGAGCAGGAGCGGAGCAGGTCATCGACGACCTTCGATAAAAAGTAGCGGCCGCGATCCGTCAGCAACTGGCGAGGGGCGCCGTGGTGCAGGATGACGTCGTATAGTGAGAAGTCGGCGACATCTGTAGCGCAGCTGGTTGGTAGCGCTCGTGCGATGGCATATCTCGTGGCATAATCGGTTGCTACAGCAATCCATTTGTTGCCTTTGATAGAAATTGGAAAGGGGCCAAGGAGGTCTAGGCCCACACGAAAGAAAGGCTCTGTGGGGATATCAATTGGTTGGAGCAAACCAGCGGGAGGCGTAGCAGGCGTCTTCCGTCGCTGACACAGGTCGCAAGAAGCGACATAACGGCGCACAGAGCGATAAATGCCGGGCCAGAAGAAGCGGCACCGCAGGCGGTCGTATGTACGAGTGATGCCCAGATGTCCAGCAGTAGGAGCGCCGTGAAGTTGCTGGAGCACGGCTAGTCCAAGGTGCTTGGGAACGACTAGGAGGAGCTCCGGGCCATCAGGACGAACGCTACGACGGTATAAAGTTCCATCGTGCAAGGTGAACATCCGGAGGGACGGGTCAATAAGCGAGGAGCTTAGGCGTTCCATAAGTGTTCGAATAACAGGATCTTTGCGCTGCTCATCGCCAATATGTAGGAAGCCGGAGATGGATAGACCACTGATGTCCGAGTCTGCATCGGTATCGCCCGGTTGATCCACGGGATTGCGGGACAGGCAGTCAGCGTCTTAATGCAGGCGCCCTGACTTATACATAAAAGAAAATGTATATTCCTGTAGACGCAATGCCCAACGTGCAAGTCGTCCAGTTGGGTCCTTCAAAGAGGAGAGCCAGCAGAGGGCGTGATGATCGGTTACGACGCAGAAGCTCCGACCGAAAAGGTACGGCCGGAATTTCGCGACCGCCCATACGAGCGCGAGACATTCTCTCTCAGTAATGGAGTAATTTCGCTCGGGCGTAGAAAGAAGGCGGCTAGCGTAAGCGATGACACGGTCTTGGCCTTGTTGACGCTGAGCGAGGACAGCGCCGATGCCATGACCACTCGCGTCAGTTCGTACTTCAGTGGGCGCAGAAGGGTCAAAGTGTGACAGAATTGGGGAAGTTGTAAGCCGCTCAATCAGGGTAGAAAAGGCTTTCTCCTGCAGTGGTCCCCAAGAGAAAGAGACGGCTTTCTTAAGAAGGTCGGTGAGAGGGTGAGCGATGTCGGCAAAATTTTTCACAAACCGCCGGAAATAAGAGCATAAGCCCAGAAAACTACGGACATCGTTTGTTGAACAATGTACAGGAAAATTTCGCACGGCGAGAACTTTCTGTGGATCAGGTTGGATTCCGGCGGCGTTTACGAGATGGCCGAGCATGTTAATTTCACGGCGACCGAAATGGCACTTGGAGGAGTTTAGCTGAAGGCCAGCCCTGCAAAACACGAAGAGTATGGTTGTGAGGTGCGGCAGGTGGCTCTCAAATCGGCGAAAACACAATCACATCGTCGAGGTAACAGAGGCATGTAGACCACTTCAAGCCGCGCAAGAGAGAGTCCATCATGCGCTCGAATGTAGCTGGCGCATTGCATAATCCAAACGGCATGACTTTAAATTGGTACAGACCGTCCGGTGTGACGAAGGCCGTTTTCTCGCGGTCCATCTCATCGACGCTAATCTGCCAATAGCCGGAGAGGAGGTCAATTGATGAAAAGTTTGGGATCCGTGAAGGCAGTCAAGAGCATCATCAATGCGCGGCAGGGGATAAACATCCTTCTTTGTTATCCTGTTGAGGTGACAGTAGTCAACGCAGAATCGCCACGAGTTGTCTTTTTTCTTTACTAAGACAACCGGTGATGCCCACGGGCTAGTGGAAGGTTCAATGATGTCCTTGTCCATCATCCTGTCTACTTCTTTCTGTATGATGGCACTTTCTGTTGCGGAGACACGATTGGCCGCCTATGAATGGGGCTGGCGTCACCGGTGTTGATGCGATGCGTGACAACAGAAGTCTGGCCAAGTGGACGGTCGTCCAAATCAAAGATGTCCCGAAAAGATGACAGGAGGTGACGAAGAGCTGTTGTTTGCTCGGAAGGAAGGTCAGGGGCGATCATCTTAGAAACATCGTCCGCAGGTGTCGAGTACGGAGGAGTGGGTGACAAAGGTCCGTAGGTACTGACGAAGGATTCAGAGGTCAAAGAAGAAATCTCAAATTCTTCCAAAGGAGTGATATGCGCTATGGCGATACCGTGGGGCAGCACATGCGACGAAAATCCAAAATTGAGGATGGGCACGCGAGCGCAGTTTTCGCGGATCCGGATTAAGGTGCTCGGTAGGGCAATATTGCGCGACAAAACCACGTCAGTAAGCGGTGACACGACGTACTCGCCATCAGGTACGGGAGGACAGGGCGTCAGGAGGACATTTGTAGCCACCTGTGGATACAGCCTTGCAAACTCAGCAGAACATAAGCGGTGTGAAGCACAAGTTGTTGCGTCGGCAGGATGCGGCAGATCCAACTGTACAACACTTGCGGAGCAGTCAATTTGGGCAGAGTATTTCGAAAGGAAGTCGAGGCCGAGAATTAGTTCGTGTGTACAGTTTTCAAGGACGATAAATAGAACAACGGTATAATGGCCCCCAATGGTCACACGTGCTAATTTAATTTATTTAATTATGGGGTTTTACGTGCCAAAACCACTTTCTGATTATGAGGCACGCCGTAGTGGAGGACTCCGGAAATTTCGACCGCCTGGGGTTCTTTAACGTGCACCTAAATCTAAGTACACGGGTGTTTTCGCATTTCGCCCCCATCGAAATGCGGCCGCCGTGGCCGGGATTCTATCCCGCGACCTTGTGCTCAGCAGCCTAACACCTTAGCCACTGAGCAACCGCGGCGGGTCGTCACACGTGCTGTGCACATTCCAAGGACAGGCGAAGTACTCCCATCGGCGACTCGCACAGTGCACGGTACGGCGGGTGTCAGAACCTTTTTGAGCCTTCGGCGGAGAGCAGCGCTCATAACTGAAAGCTGCGCTCCTGTGTCAGCGAGAGATCTAACAGGAACGCCATCAACTTCAATGTCCAGTAGGTTTTCACATGTAGGCAGGGTCAACAGAGGATTTGTGGGCCGGCTCGGAGTTGCAGCTTCACCTCCGGGAGCTGCACCGCCTAGTTTCCCGAAGAGAAGCGACCGGTAGCAGAAGGGGACGAAGAGCGGTGAACGAGAGGCGAACGGTACCTACCACCTTGCGGAGACGGGGAGCGGCTGGATCTTGGTGGAGCACTGTTGGCGTTGATGTTCCTAGTCGGCGTATAGGGCGCGAAAGTACGATTGTCTGGTACTTGGCGGTAGTGACTCGGAGACGACCACCGAGGAGGCGACGACCAATGGTTGCGGCAATGACAGGTGGTTTGTCCAATAGCGAAACAATTAAAACAGATAGGTTTATCATCCGCTGTGCGCCAGTCAGCTGGGTTGCGATGAGGGGGCGGAAAGCTTTGCGTCTGGGAGCGAGCGGCCGGAGAAATCTGGTAGGCGTTTGTATGGCGGACCGAGCAGAGAGATGCAATGCCCAAACTTGCTATTTCCTCCCGAACGACCGCTTGTATAAGGGAGATAGCGGGCACGCTTTCCCTACAATCAGAACGAACTGTAGCCGGAGCCATGGCCTCAAGCTCACGGCGAATGATGCGCTTGATTTCTTCCCGTCCTCTGGGCTGAACGAAGCGCGGCGGGTCTTCGAAAGAAGATGTCGCGGCGGTATTGGGCAATCGGTCGAAAGTTTGAGCGACGCGGCAGCCCTTCGCTTGTTCGAAGCGCCAGCACTCCTTTATAATTGCATCGACAGTGGCACAATCCTTGCACATTAGGAGATTGAAGGCACCGTCTGCAATACCTTTCAATATGGGACCAATCTTGTCTTCCTCGGTCATGTTGTTATCAGCCTTGCGACAGAGGGCCAGCACATCCTGTATGTAGACGACATAAGATTCTGTGGACGTTTGAGCGCGACACGCAAGTTCTTTTTTTGCCGCCAGCTGACGAGCCACAGGTCTGCCAAACAGGCCTCGCATTTTTTCTTTGCAGACATCCCAGCTCGTTAGGTCAGCTTCGTGTGTGTCATACCATTGCCTCGCAGTTCATCTTAGGTAAAATATCACGTTTGCTAGCATCACTGTTGGATCCCAGCTGTTGTTGTCGCACACTCATTCGTACATCGTAAGCAAGTCCTCGACGTCAGCGTTGTCCGTGCCACAAAATGTCCCTTGGTCCCGCGGATGAGTGAGGATGACCGTTCGCACGGGCTGCTGAGGCGTTGTCGCTTGTGTTGGCTGATTTGCCATTGTGGCGGCAGGTAGGTGACGTCCGCTGCGAAGTTCCGTGATTGTACCCCGCACCTTCCACCAAAATGTTAGAGGAAGAAAGCAGGCCCACGAGTGTAAAATAACGTATATTGACAACTGGCGTATATGGCGTTCAGGCAACTGCCAGACTTCGTCTTCGTCTAGTCCAATTCAACTTCTTCGTTCCCTTCGCCGTAACTATATATATATATATATATATATATATATATCGCTGTAAACTCTGCAAATAATTGGTGAACAGTGTGATCGAGATCGCTATGTCTCAATCGGGGCACCTCACACCGAGTTCTTCAATAGGCAAGCTAAGTTCAGTGCGACCAGGGGTGCAATTCTGTAAGCCATAACATTCGGCCATATAGTAAAATTCTCCACCTTGTCTTCTTCGGCTCACAGGGGTGATGAGCAGCCCTAATTGAATGAAAACGCCGACATGAAGGAATTTTACAATTTGGTCGTTTCAGTGGAATCACATGGCGGCATGAGCCAGATGAAGGCGATGAAGGGAAGTGCACGTGGCGTGTTCTTTGCGGTATCGCAACTGACGCCATGGTGGGGATTGCTTCTATCTTCTTTAGCTTGGGGTGCCTAATTTCAAAGCAATGGCTATTCGGCCGCTTGGCTTCAAGCTACTGAATAAGTTACCACATCATTAAGGTAATCATAGCAACGTACCCCACTCATTCACAATTCATGTCTGCAGTCCACCGGAAAGAAGAAAACTTGCTGGCCTGCACCTGCGCCTTTAAATTCAGGGGACTGTTTACTGTTTGTCCGAGCTAACGTTAGCCTAGCTGGTAAACGGAAAAAAATAATGAAAAAAACATGTTGTAAGGTGCAGTTATAAGACGTACGCCGTTGAGTCGTAGGACCTGTGACGACCGAACACCGTAAGTCTTAAAATCGTATATTGCTCCATGTTTTGTAATCTTTATTTTTTTCTCATTTAATAGTTTGGCTGACGTTAGCCGGCCCGTCTTATATATAAAAAAGTTAGAGCACACACATTCGGGCTACCTAGCAATATCCTTCAGTGGCACTGAGGGCTTTCTTTTAAGCGGCACCCTACACTTTCTTTTCTCCTCTAACTTTTCAACCTATCGATCGCATTCCACCAGTAGCGGACACCAACCGTACTACTCCTATTAACCTCGCCGTCTTTGTATCTAAATAGCCTCCCATTCTTGGTGATACTTTCATGGTGCAAACATGCAACCGAAGGAACGTAGTTCAGGTTGGCCTTCTATTTATTACTAATTTTTCTCCAAGGAAGCATCTTGCAGTCCGAAATTGCGAGTTTCTCTGTAGATTCTTTCGCATTTATTGCATTTGAAGCCTCACGTAAAGCATGCATCGCTGAAGTAAACGCTAGTGTCGTGGACACATCGAACTACAAGAAAAAAACTATTGCAAGAAATCACGGCAATTCACAAAGCGCTCCTTGTCATACTTTTGTTTGAAGTAACCCGCTGAAATCTGGTTATTCAAAGAACGTGAAAGGGGCTTGTGCCTCGACGGATGCGTTCGTGAAAAATGATGCCAGTACTGGGCGCCCTTCTACACCCAGCTTATCGCGGAAGATCGGAGTAAGAATTAGCTTGTGTACGTTTTTATGTTAGATCGTTCTCGCTTTTTTTTACATTATATTGCAAAAGTAAATCACCAAGGTATTACTAGTGAGAGCCTAGAGTGTCAGAGTAAATTATGTTTTCCTTGTATACACGTTTTTTATTTGTTAATTATTCAATATCCACAGAGCCTTTACCGACAGTGCAGTCGGGGGGTGACGGGTGGAGATCCATGCACCATGGCAAATAACCATTGTTAGTTCTCAGGAAAGGATAACAATAAGCAGAACGGTCAAGCAGTAAGGTATAAATCAAAAGGTACACACACTGCTGTCATGCAGAGGAAAGTGGTGGTATCCTAGTAAAATAAAATCAAGCTCCGTGGGTTGCCTTTTGTGCGTATATGTACCAGGTGTTTCATCGAACATGTTCAAATTAAAAAAAACATTGCCTGTGCCAAATACCACAATTTTAGTCCATGTGCTGCTCTGCTCGAAGAGGCGGACATTACTTGCACAATATTTTGAAATTAATAATCGACTAATTAACAAAATTCGCTGATTCTTATTTTTGCTAATTACCTTATGGCACATATTGCAATTTACCAATTATTGCCGGTGTGTTCGCAAGGCGGATTCACTTGGAACAAATTATCAGGATGACATCAGCTTTGAAGTGCTGATTCCCGAACTTTGCGGAGAAATGCGTTGTCATTCCAGTTACTTTTGTGCTTCAATGCATAAAACAACCTTTTGTTAATGAAGTAAGTGAAACGACAGTGCACTTATACCGCAAGTTTAACGGCACATGACGGCGCATATCTCGTAAATGCTGTCATCCACCCAGTTCTTTTGAGGTGGATATGTCTTGCAGTCTCACCCGCTAAAATTTGTAACTTGCAATATGTGCCATAAGGTAATTAGAAACTTAATTAGTGAATTCGTGTTAATTGATCAAATATGCATTTGAATATTTTTCCGCAAGTTATATCCGCTTCATCGAGTAGACCAGCTATAATTGTGCGACCGGCCCCAGGCAATTAAAAATAATGAAAATTGTTCGCTGAAACACCCTGTATATATTGCGTTACTTTCGTCTCTTCATTACGTCTCTTTCTCTCTCTTTGTGCTCGCCCCGTGTCGCCGCGAAAACACGCTGACGACAAGGGGGAGGAAAGAGAAAAGCAGAAGGCAGGGAGGTTAATCAGAATAACGTCCGGAATAACGTCCAACACCGGGGGAATGGGAAAGGGGAAAACAAAGATCACAGGGAGAGAGAGGAGGGAAGAAAAGAAGGAAATTGCGGTGAGTTCGCTGACGCGTGTGGTCTTACAGAAATGACATTAATAGTCACAGATGGTCGCATAAGCCCGTCGTCCCTTAAAAGCTGACGATAAAATATAACAAACCCCCATTTCAAATGGCGGGGTATTCTTTCTCTTGCTTAGAACTTGTCAAAGCATAATTCAAGTTCTTGTGGAATTTGTGGTGTACCACTTTGGTACATGTAATGGTGTCGGCTTCTTCCTGACAGCACACTGTTATCGCCCCTTGTACAACGCTGGAGTCTGAGAGCAATACAAATAAGAAAACTGCTTTACGCGTATAGTCACCCACACACAACAAACACACACATATATACACACACACACGCATAAAGTAAACTTGAGTTTTTCAATTAGAAGCATGAAAAAGTGCACTTATGGTAAATATCACGATGTACGCTGAACATAAGGAAAAACGCAAATCTCTTCAACACGGCTTTTTGTTTAATTGTTTAAACTAGCATTTGGGTAAGGTTCAGGTGCAGCTTTTACTTGAACGTTACAAACGTCCAGGAGCTCTAGGACAAAAGGCCATCCAATATCCCTGACGGTGTCCTGGGCCCCTGTGACGCATTCAGCACGGTGCAACACAAGGAAGAACAGTTTACATGACTGACAGACAAGAAAACGGCATTATTTACAAAATTTAGAGATATGACAATGGTTAAAATAATAATAATAATATCGCCATAATAAAACACCCGCGAAGCAATATTCAGAAAGTAATAATAGTAATAGGTTTAGGAGAATGCTTACAAGCATGCCAATAAGTATAAATGTAACATTTTCTTAAAATATGCACTTTATTTTGTATCTACAATGATAAACCACACAAAAAAGGAAAGTGATTTAGAAAGCTTTCTGTGACAGAGACACGCGTTTGAGTGTCATAGCTTGTTCTAGTTGTAGGAGCAACGAATCGCAAATGTTTTAAATTATACACATGGTGCTTCATTACTTATTTCTTCAGTTACGTTACAACACCCCATTCTTACTATCGTTATTATTCGAAGCGAATTTCTTCTTTTCGTTTTCGTTAATCGTGAGATCACTGTACAGTGCGTATTGGAAGAGAAGCCGTGGTCCAATGGACATTAATGTAATGGTGGAAAATGAGTAGCAAGAACGAAGCGCAGTAGATCGCGAAGTGTTAGATTAAAATCACATGACGGAAACGAAGCGGACGATTTTTGCTGAGCCCCATGTCGCCATGGAAGAATTTTCTATACAGATCTAGTGATTTTTACGTTGCTAGATTACTCCCTTTGCTCATTTTTATGTCATACTTTAGTCTTACACCGTGCCACCATGGCAGCATCGTGGTAAGGCGGGAAAGAAATGTGTGGTTTTGCATTGCGCAACGCACTAATGTTCCCCTGGACGTTCTTTATAGCCTTTGCACGTCCCCTTCCAACACCCTATATGATTAGTGCATTCCACGGTTTCGCCTTTGGAGCGCATATCGCCCACAGAAAAGACCCAAACCAGGATCATGACACCTCAACTAGAAGGATGTGTGAAACCGGCACGGTATAACGTAAGCGTTTCTTTTTTCACGATTTTATTCCTTTCTCGTCATCTACCGCTCACGACCAGTCAATACTTGTCATAACGTGGGCGCAGCGCCATTCGGACCACTGACGATGTGCCAATAGGAACATCATTGGAATACAATTTTTACTTAATTACGGCCCCGGATAATGTTTCTATGAATGGCTCCCCAACTGTAACCGTGCATCAAGTTTTTTTTTCTCTTTTTTTTTTGATGCTGCTGCCACTGCTAAGTATAGACAGCTGGGCTAGTTGGTTGTGATTAGCATTATGAAACATCGTTCCAGCGCACAATTGAACACGCACGAGAAGAGAAAGACAACACGAACGCAGGACTTCAACTGATGCTCATCTCCCGCCCTACCTAGCTCACTCGACACACCCGTTTGCCCTGAGATAATCAAGTTCTTTTTTCCAGAGTACAACAGAAGGAGCACTGACACAGTAATCATTTTCATTGGAGATATCATCATCAGCCTGGTTACGCCCACTCCTGGGCAAAGGCCTCTCCCATACTTCTCCAACAACCCCGGTCATGTACTAATTGTGGCCATGTCGTCCCTGCAAACTTCTTAATCTCATCCGCCCACCTAACTTTCTGCCGCCCCCTGCTACGCTTCCCTTCCCTTGGAATCCAGTCCGTAACCCTTAATGACCATCGGTTATCTTCCCTCCTCATTACATGTCCTGCCCACGCCCATTTCTTTTTCTTGATTTCAACTAAGATGTCATTAACTCGCGTTTGTTCCCTCACCCAATCTGCTCTTTTCTTATCCCTTAACGTTACACCCATCATTCTTCTTTCCATAGCTCGTTGCGTCGTCCCCAATTTAAGTAGAACCCTTTTCGTAAGCCTCCAGGTTTCTGCCCCGTAGGTGAGTACTGGTAAGACAGAGCTATTATACACTTTTCTCTTGAGGGTTAACGGCAACCTGCTGTTCATGATCTGAGAATGCCTGCCAAACGCACCCCAGCCCATTCTTATTCTTCTGATTATTTCCGTCTCATGATCCGGATCCGCCGTCACTACCTGACCTAAGTAGATGTAGTCCCTTACCACTTCCAGTGCCTCGCTACCTATTGTAAATTGCTGTTTTCTTCCGAGACTGTTAAGCATTACTTTAGTTTACTGCAGATTAATTTTTAGACCCACTCTTCTGCTTTGCCTCTCCAGGTTTGTGAGCATGCATTGCAATTGGTCCCCTGAGTTACTAAGCAAGAGAATATCATAAGCGAATCACAAGTTACTAAGGTATTCTCCATTAACTTTTATCCCCAATTCTTCACAATCCAGGTGTCTGAATACCTCCTGTAAACACGCTGTGAATAGCATTGGAGAGATCGTATCTCCCTGCCTGACGCCTTTCTTTATTGGGATTCATTGGAGATACAAAATGCTTCAAAAATTTCCTGGTTTTTCTGATTGTTATATTTGCGCAACACACGTGTTCGTTCGAAAAACACCTTGCATGCTGGCTTGTGCGAGCAACGGTGAATGTGGTCGGCTGAATGACCAGCGCCACTTAGTGAAGTAGCATTCCTGCGATGCTCTAGCAGGCGTTCATTCAGACAGCGCCCGGTTTGGCCAATATAGCATTTCCCACAGGCGAGGGGAATACTGTACACGACACCGACGTCACATTCAACGAGGGCTTTGGTGTGCTTTATTTTGCAGGCTGGCTCCTTCTGGGATTCGTCTACTAGGCGACACATTCGTCCCAGCTTTTCCGGTGCTGAAAACACAACACGCACCCAGCACCTGTCGCCAACCTTCTTGAGCCGGTGAGAGACCTGGTGCCAATAGGCCACTACGACAGGGCGCTTTTGCGGGCGTGCGTCTTTTTCCCGCCTGCGCCACCCACCAACCTTTACCTCGCGAATCTGGCTCTCTACCACCGAGGCCACGATTTCTCCGTGGAACCCACCCTTCTCCAGACGCCTTAGCTGGGCGTCGACGCTGTCACGAACTTGATGTTCGCATGACTTCTCTTTAGTAGAGCGGATGTAGTTTTTTGCTATAGCTCTTTTTACGAGCTTGGAGTGGGCCCATTGATAATTAAGAATTTGTTTTTTCGAGCGTGGCTTGTAGTGCCAGCACACGCATGCTCCATGAAAAATAAGACACACGTCGAGGTACTGGATGCTACCATCTTGCGGCAGTTCGTGCTTGAACTTCATTCCAAAGGCGTTACTAGCAAAAATATCGAGAATGTTCTACTCATTGCCTCATCCTGAGCTTTTCCGCGCGGTTAGAAGCCATGTGCACATTGAAGACATGGCCCTAGTGGCCTTCCAAAACATGACTGGGTTATCAACCGACAATTTTTAGAGCTAATATCCTTTTATCTCTCATCCACCATTATCACTTTTAATGACAGCTGTTTTATCCAAAAAGAATGAGTGCGCATCGGCTCTTGCCTAGCACCACTTTTAAGCGATATTTTCTTAGCAAGTATTGACAAGCGTATTCAAGCGTCCCTTTACAACGCAGGCGTGCAGAAAGTTTTTAGATATGTCGATGATTACCTCGTGGTAATGAATACGACTGATGCTCAGGATAGAGGCAATAGTATAAGCAACATTCTTGATATTTTTGCTAGTAACGCCTTTGGAATGACGTTCACGCACGAACTGCCGCAAGATGGTCGCATCCAGTACCTCGACGTGTGTCTTCTTTTTCATGGAGCGCGCGTGTGCTGGCAGTACAAGCCACGGTCGAAAAAACAAATTCTTAATTATCAATCGGCCCACTCCAAGCTCGTAAAAAGAGCTATAGCAAAAGAACTGCATCCGCTCTGCTATAGAGAAGTCATGCGAACATCAAGTTTGTGACAGCGTCGACGCCCAGCTAAGGCGTCTGGAGAAGGGTGGGCTCCACGGAGAAATCGTGGCCTCGGTGGTAGAGAGCCAGATTCGCGAGGTAAAGGTTGGTGGGTGGCGCAGGCGGGAAAAAGACGCACGCCCGCAAAAGCGCCCTGTCGTAGTGCCCTATTGGCACCAGGTCTCTCACCGGCTCAAGAAGGTTGGCGACAGGTGCTGGGTGCGTGTTGTGTTTTCAGCACCGGAAAAGCTGGGACGAATGTGTCGCCTAGTAGACGAATCCCAGAAGGAGCCAGCCTGCAAAATAAAGCACACCAAAGCCCTCGTTGAATGTGACGTCGGTGTCGTGTACAGTATTCCCCTCGCCTGTGGGAAATGCTATATTGGCCAAACCGGGCGCTGTCTGAATGAACGCCTGCTAGAGCATCGCAGGAATGCTACTTCACTAAGTGGCGCTGGTCATTTAGCCGACTACATTCGCCCTTGCTCGCACTAGCCAGCATGCAAGGCATTTTTTCGAACGAACACATGTGTTGCGCAAATATAACAACCAGAAAAACCGGGAAATTTTTGAAGCAGTTTGTATCTCCAATGAAAACGATTACTGTGTCAGTGCTCCTTCTTTTGTACTCGGGAAAAAAGAAACTTGATTATGTCAGGGCAAACGGGTTTGTCGAATCAGCTAGGTATGGCGGGAGATGAGCAAGATTGTACTGAGTGATGTAAAAAAGAGGGGAAGAAAAGAGAGGGAAAGGTTTTTTCACCTTTTTTCACTTTTTGCTTTTATTCCTTTCTTCTTTTGCTTTGACACTTCTGATGACTGTTGCCTGGAGCAAGGAAATATTTTTGGGTGGTCCTGCGCATATTTCTTTCTCACGAGCAGGATCGCGGGAGCCTAAGGGCTACAAGAAGGCTCAATTATATCTCGGGCAGCATCTCGTCGACTTCCTTCTTTATGACTTGGCGCTCAGTACGGGAGACATGGTAGGGGCGTCAGTGAATCGGGCTGGCATCGCCGGTGTGTATGCATTGTTTCACAACGGATGTTTGACCAAGCGGCCGGTCATAGAGATCGAAAATGTCCCGGTATGAGGCTAGCAGACAATGAAGTGCGTCCGCATGGTGGGCCGGAAGGTCAGGAGCGATCATTGTCGTAAAAGGTTCAAATACTCAGGTTGTAGGGACCGAACAAGCAGGGGTAGGTGACGCAGTGTCACTAGTTAAGGCGGAAATATGGTAGTCGGAAGCCGCGGCCATGGTTGCAAGAGATATGCCCTGAGGTTGCACTTGACGGCAGAAGCCGAATTCGCCAAAGGAAGACAGGTGGCATTGTCTTTTATGCGGACGACCGTGTGAGGAAATTCAACGTTCTGCGATAGGAGGACGATGACATTTGGCGATTCGACGTAATCGCCATCGGCAACACGTGGATCGGGTGAAACGGCAGTATAGGTCACGGCTCGGTGAGGTAGGTGAACGTAATCGGTGGAACATACTCGACTCGGCATAGGGTCAGGAGGTTCAACGGCATACGGCAGGGCGATCGAGTTGGACAAGACCCGCAGAGCAGACAATAACGGCCGAATGTGCAGACAAAAAATGAAAACCTAAGATTATTTCGTGTGGTCAATGCTCCAAGACATAAAACAAATATAAGTATGGTGTGCAGCTACAGTGATACGAGCGGAACACATTCCAGTGGCAGCTGGAGTTCCACCGTCGGCGACGTTGGCGGCAGCGAGCGGGGTAGGAGTTACGACTTTCTTGAAGCACGTAAGGAGGTTCGAGTTCATAACCGATATGTGCGCTCCTGTGTCAATCAATGCTGTTACAGGTATACTGTCCCCGTCCACGTTGATGAGGTTGGGATGGCCAAGCAGTGTAATCAGAGGTATTTCGGGTCGGGTCGTCATGGCAGGCTCACCTATCGGAGCTTCGCCTGCTAGTTTTCCGACGAGCGGCGGGAGTAAGAAGGAGACGGAGAGCGACGAGGCAGAGGCGAGCGGGACAGACGTGGGCCTGGCGAAGGGGAACGGTTTGGTCGTAGGGGCAGAGGTGTTAGAGCAGTGTCTTCTTCGATATGTGTCGGGGGACGTGAACTACCCGGTGGCCGCCAGGCATTTCGATAGCTCGGCCAACGCTGTGAGTTCTAAGAACTGCGAAAATGAGGAGACATACGTCCAACATGTCCACAGAAGAAGCAGATAGGCCTGTCATCAGAAGTGCGCCACATCTCCCCGTAAGAATGTTGTCACACTACTTTGCGGCGCAGCCGCATTAAGAAGAAATCCCCTCTTGTCTACAATTGCCCGCTTATTAACGGTTCATCTCTTCTGCTGCTCGTTACAACTTTGACATAATAAGTAATCCTATTGCGACGCAACGAAGTATTGTGACAGGAGGAGGAGGAGGACCATGTTACTCGCTGCAGACGGATCTAGAGTGAGATACTACGCGCCATGGCTGAAAAAAGGAATAACTACGAACGATCATTATGTAACAATTTGAGGCCCATAGTCATAACAAAATATAAAGACTCATGAGAAGGCAGTCTTCACCACATGACAGGGAAGTTTAGCTGCCTGGCGTATTGAGGTGGGCGAGTACGTGCAGAGCTGCCGCGGAGATAAAGGACGTGTGTTCCAATGCTGGCCAGCGTTAGAGGAAGTCAACGTAGATCGAGGCAGCTTCGAGCCCAAATTATGAAACGCGTAAACAACCGTGTGGCAGAAGCATGGAAGATATCTCCTCAACGCAAAGGCAACTCGTAATGTCAATAAAAAGTTAAGAAAAGTCCTCATTATCCCAGTATTTTATCTCTTTGCTTCTGTGAGACTATGAAAAACATAACGTACCTTACGTTAAGCGCATAAGAAACAATGACTACGTTTTCTTGTATGCAGATGACCTTCATGTAGAGTTTTCAAGCTCCGTGCTCAGCCACCTTCTTGTTTAGACAGCCAAAGTAGTCTGCATTGTTTTTGATTCGATGCCATCTTCGTGAACCCGTCTTTTTTGACGGCTTCGTCAGAATTTGGAACCAGTCTTAAAATGGCCACTGACCGCTTAGCCGTATACTTTACCTTCTACGGCGATAATTGAAACACAGCCGAACTCGCCGTGTTGGCGGAAATCCAAGAACCAGTCATGACACGAGCGTCGAACGAGAGCTATACTACGAGCTAAACACTCCTTTGAAAACTGGAGAAATCGGGTGCAGTGCCTATTTCCGACGAGGCAATGCGTCGATTAGCTTCTAAGAGTTGGGATGGGGAGAAAATGGGAGGGGCTGTTTCGGTGGAGGCTGGTTTGCCGAGGATTAGCTGTCTAGCTGGCTGGCGCCATGCTTCCTGCCTGCATTTTCTCTTTCTTCCTCCACAGTTGTCCAGAACTTGTGTTACCGAATGCTGCGTTTTGTCAGAGATTAATAAAACTAGAATCGACATAGGCAAGTCGTTCTGTGAATTTTTGTTTAGAAGCTAAGTGCTGGAACGGCGAAGAATACAACGCGCACAACGAGGCAGAACAAGACGCAAGCCGGCAACTACTCTGCCGCATAGCTGCGTTGGCCGGCCCACAACGCCTTGAAATGAACCTGCAGAATGTTATCCATCGCCAACGAGGTCTACGGCGCGTGACTGAAGAACAACGGCGTGTATTCACATAAGTTAATTTGCGTAACTGCGGTTCATAACTGGCAATCGCCACGGCGATGAACTGGTTATAAAACCAAATGCCGTCTTTCACTGGCAGGCACTCCGACACCCTGTGCGACTCGACATCTGACGAAGCTTTCTTAGGTAAAATAAATTTTGTTAATAAGTCTAATGTCTGTTAAGCTAGCAATTGGATGGGGGCATGTTAATCAGTATTTTGGGGCAATTTTCATCGCTCATATCGTTTTAGCCCACATACACGGTGTTTCAGCGAAAACGCTCAATTAAAAAAAAATGCCTGTGGCATATAGCGCAATTCTAATCCATGAGCGGGTCTACTCAAAGAGGGGTAGATTACACGCACAAAAAAATTGATACGCTTAATCAACAAATTAACAGAAATTCATTAACAAAATTTTCAACTAACTACCTTAATTATGGCACATATTGCGTTTAACAAATTCTGGTGAGTAAGACTGTAAGGCATATCCAGTTGGGAAGAATTGTGTGGATGACGCCATTTATGAGATATGCGCCGTCAAACTTGTGGTTAAAATGCACTGTTGTTGCCCTTGCTTTCTTATCCAAACGTCGTTTTATGCATGGAACAAAAAAAAAGTAACGAGAACGCCAATGAATTTCTCCGCAAAGTTCGACACTTAATATCTCGGATCTGGTGTCAACCTGAGAATTTATTCCAAGTAGATCCTCCTTCCGAACTCCCCGGCTAGAATTTGTAAATTGCAATATGTCCCATAAGGTAATTGGTAAAAACTTAGTGAATATTCATTAATTATTCAATTATGCCTTTCTATTTTTTGTTCATGTAATGTCAGCCTCTTCTAGTAGACCAGTTCATGGATTAGAATTGTGCTATCTGCCACGGGCAATATACAGAAAAAAATTTTGAAAGTGTTTGGCGACACACCTGGTATAGGTGAAATGGAATAGCAGGACGCACGCACATCAGTCTCTGCATCTGATCCCCTAGCTAAATCTATCAGCCTGAATATATATACTCGCATAAAAGTAAAACTTGCCGATTTTGCCTCCTCATCAGACCCTTCTGCATACAGTGCTAATGGCTGTTCGCTCTATAACCAAGATGTTACGGATACCAGTTCTGGTTAGCCCAAGCCAAAGCGATTTCACCGCCAGCCCGCGATACGTCGTTTCTAATCATGAAACCAAGGAAAACATACATCCAGCCAGTACTAAAAGAACATGGCTTGACGGATGTGGTTTGAATAAGAACGCTGACGCAATCACTGTTCCTGCACATTCTTTGGACATAGTAAATATTTTTCATGTTTCGAAAAAGCTAGGGCCCTATAACGTGGAACTATTCCAATATGTTTTTATTCGAATCTCCTGACGTCGAATTTGCGTAACCGCCGGCGCAAGCATCGGGCGGTGACCCGCAGGGTTGTCTGATCAGACCAATCAAACGTTCTCCTCGTTTTTAGGAGGCCACTTTTGTTTGCTTTAAAAACGAATAACATTACGTACACTGAGTGGCTTCTCTTATCTAATTGCCTAAGAAGAGGCAAGGAGCACGCTCAAGTGGAGAGGGATTCGATGGGGCCGAGCTGGTGCACTGAAAATCGATAACCGGATGAAGAGGGTGGTGCCGGTGTCTGCGCTTGTTCCGCTTTCCCTTACTTAGCTTCAGGGGCGCGATCGGAGATCTTTGTTCGATACGCGTTCTGTTAGGTTGCTTCAACGTCACACAGTGGTTGTATGCAAAATTTCTGCGAACGGGGCGAAGAGAGCAGCCAATCAGCAAGCACTGAACTCCCCGAAATTTACTTCCCTCCTTTGTCGTCTGCTTGCAGACAGCATATTACAAAACAAAATGTTTCTCGTCTTACAATGAGTGAAATCTTTATCTAAAAAATGTATTTTTCTTCTTATCAACCTTAAACACGTTTTCAAATAGTAATACGTGTGACTACTACAATTTATAAGTATTAGTCTCTCCGCGTCGTCCCTAGGTGGTGTCGCGCACAGCGAGAAAAAAAAAAAGAGAAAGAAACGATGGGAACATTGGCGCAATTTTAAAGAGGCAGCGACAACATTCCAGTGGCTCGCTGGCACCGATGATGGGGTCGATTTTGCTGTACAACCAATGAATTATTTGCTTCGAGAAACAAAAACGACGCCGGAATTCACTTTCTGCCATTTCTTCAAACGCGTTTCGCACAGCCACCCGCTCTCCTCCTTCCTCTAGAAACTCCAGCGCAACAACCTAAGTTCCCAACGAAAGCGCCATTTTCTCGAATTAAACTATGGATTGGATCCAAACGGTGCCATGCCGCAGCCGCCGGTTGGATCCAATCTAATCCACCAGACGCGCCATGCGAAGCCGTTTGATCACTCCAAACTTCCCAGCTCCCGTCGGGTTCGGCGCCTAGCAGACGAAATGCTAGGTGGGAGGATGATTGACAGGAGCTTGTCGTCATTTTGACGTCACCAAAGACGTGGCCGCGCCCCACGGCTGGCGACGTCGCCGCGGAGTAGGCAAATCGCGCGCGCCGGTAACCGAACGCACGCGCCGAACAACCATCTCCGATCGCACCCTGGTGGTTGGTCGAAAATCGTGGCGGCATGCAACGGAAGGTTAAGAATGCCGCTAAAACGGATTCTCAGCAAAGAAGAGGTGACAGAGCGAGGTCTTAAATATGCCGAAAGTGCTTGAAGACATTACACGGCCACACAATGAGTTTTATTGTACGCAAATAAACCCATGCTCTCCGGCAGGTGCGAGTAGCCAGTGCTTGAGCGATTGGCGGCAGCCATATTTTATTCCTTTGAGAAGGGGGCAGCCTGCGGCTATTCAAAAGAAAAATTGTTTGGTTCGGCATATTAATGCATCTTTGACACGTACACGTCACTTTGACGCGGTAAGTTTTCGTGGTTTTGTGACACCGCGTGACAGGCAGGTGAGGTGGGTGCAGCCCGAAAACTTTTTACCAATAGCCGAGGGCTAATGGCGAATAGGCGTTGAATCGCACGTAACTATTTTTGTTTTGTTCAACCCAATGATGCATAATCAGCGTGTACGCGTCATATCAGATGGGGAGCTATCTCGGTTTTTGTGACGTCACGCGACAGGCAGGCGAAGTTGGGGTGGTTCAAAAAAGTTTTTCACCAATCGTGGAGGGCTGATTGAAGAACTGGAATAGAAAAGTTTAAAATAGCTTTACGACGATAGCGCCCCTACTTTTGTCATGTGTTTGAAGCAAAAAATGACGTCTGAAGGTATTTCTATCAAGCTGAAGTTTTCATTGTGAAGCCTTTAGCTACGTACGAAAATATCATCGGACGGTGTATAAGCGCCTTGACCCAGGCATTGTTTGAGATAGGGACTACAACACCTTTACATAAGCTGCCGGAACCTTAAGAATAAGATGAGCCTCCCCTCAACCGGCTGAATGTAAAATATAGGTTCAGTGCTTATGATGGAATCTGTTTGAAGCGAAGCTTCCTTGATGCGGATAATTAAATGCTATTAGCCCCGAGAACAGCCTACAGGGCCGCAGCGGGTGCGCGTGACGTCAGGACAAGGACTCGCACCTGTCGTCTGTTATAGTTCGGGAGGTGTCTGGGTGCCCCCTGCAGTGTTTCCGTTCGTTAGATATGGTTCCCTATTCTAGTGTACACATGACAGTCCTTTGAGGTGTCTTTTTGCGGTGTCCTCATTCATCAAAATTTATTGAAGATGCAGCATTGATTTTTTTTGTTGGGCGTGTTGGTAAACTGACTTGGAAAGCATAGTGGCACACTGCTTACGCGTACTTAGACAACTCCTAGAGGAGTTTCTGCGTGACTTTCCTTTTATTTTGGCCCTCAAAGTTTTATTAACAATTGTTGGAAATCACTTATTTAAAGAAAAACTACACGATGAAGTTTTAACGCTTTAACTCATCGAGGAAAACCGATATCACAATTCTATAAACTTTGCTTAATAATACATTTCAAGCGAACAAAATTATTATATTATACAGCGCCTCGAACACACAACCAAGAAGAGAGTAGGTTGTTTGCACAACCGTTGTAGCCATTTTAAGAAATACAATTAAGCCGTAAATTAATCTTATCACAATTCTCCGGTTTAAATGTTCTATTATGAGCACCTTACAGAACTCTGATATTTTTTTTAGTTGTACAGTTAGAGATTTGTATACTTTGTACTACAAATTTTAATAATGCGTCAATGTTCGAATTGTTTGTAAAAAATTCTATGTCCTAAACAATTATGGCTCCACAGTGTTTAGAATATAACTTTCGCTCTCAAATGCAACACATTTCATTCAAATCGTTCCAGGCCATGTCTTACAAAAATATTTTTGAGTTTTACATGTGTTACATGGCAACAGAGTGTGACCCGATCAAAAGCTTCCACTTAAGAAGCACATCTTACCGGAGCACGCATTGACGAAACGCAGCACAATTGTTCTCTCAATTTTTTATGTCGCTTCAGGCGCTGCATGGCGCAGACAAGCTGCAGGCTTGTGTGCACCACGAAATTCACAATTCAGAGAAGAAGAGCTGTGCCAAAGCACAACAAGATTTGCTCCGGTCAGACGTGTTTCTTAAGCAATAAAATTGAGTCGTGTAACACCGGCACATACACAAAGTTGGTAGCATATTTAGAGTAAGCAAATATTTGTGGAACGTTAAGCCTTCCCACTATCTGGGAGTTTGTCTTCGCGCATAATTAAAATATCGCAACACATTTCTTTACTTAGCAATCAGTCAGCCGTTGCTCGGGGTAAGGGTATGAAAGTGTAGCAGTTTCAAAGGTCTACGATGTCATGAAAATAGTAGCTCCATCTTCATTTGTGAGACCACTGTAATGCCGCAGCTGCCAAGCAAACTCTCAAACTCGCACTTGTAATCGCGTAACTTCAGAAGATAACGTGTGGCCGACGCCGCCTATTTATTGCTCACGGAAAGTGAATGTATGCCGGCAGTCACCACCGTTCGCGGTGTAGCCGTTGTGAAAGTGATGCATGGCGCGTCTTGCGCTGCGGTCTCACGCCGTCAATTTGTTTACGTATACACTGCCCGTTACGCGGTCAGTGCGAGCTGTCCGCTTTTGCTGCCCTGCACTTCGGGCACATCGTCTTTGTTTCAATGTATTAAACTGCTGGCAACAGCAGAAAGTTCTCACTCGTCGGTGCTTTCGCTCGACGACCTTTCAGTTAGGAGTAAGCTAATACTGCGGGTTTTGTTAACAAAACGCAATAATGATGACACGACTATAACGTATTAACGGAAATTTGAGAAAACAATCGCTTGAAAGTTTAAAAGTTCTACTTATGCTATACTGGACTATCGTGTATTAATAGTGATCATTGTCTCCTCAATTCAGCATTTTTCATGGCGTCACAATGTCCCTTTGCTTGCTTTTCCTTTTTAAAACCCAATGCCGCTGAGACTCGGTACTCAACGCCATCCCGGTTTATGGGCCCAGTGCATCCCTGGACTGGCGCCGCGTGCTGACAGACGATGCGTGCTGTTGCGCAAAGCAGCTCGAGAGCGAGAAAAGCGCAGTAGCTGCCTACCGTAAATAAAATATTCAATAAAGAAACAGAGAGTCCATTTCCTTACAATAAAGAAGGAGAAAATATTGCTGAAATAAGAAAAACAGCGCCAACGAAATTCCATCTTGCTGCTGAAAGATCACAAGCCCCATATCTACAAAAACACCACGCCGCGCTTTTTTTTTTCTCTTTCATGGCATATTGCAATGAATCAATTGGTTCATATACATGGATTATTTACAATATGGTGAGCACGAGGTGGTCGTAACCATTGACAGGACAACGAACAGTGTCTACAAATAAAATTAGTGTCATGCGAAGCAACATCGTCCAACGCAAGAAAAAATCCCAGCAGAACCCATCTCACGATGAATGTCCACTTAAATGCAATCACCATTGAAGCAATGCAGCGGAACACCGGATCACTACCGCCAACACGCATCCCGTATGAGGCGTGCATGCAGCCAGGCTTCTCTCTCGCGCTTCCCTATGGAGACGCTGCGCCATATTCGGACAAGATGTTTAAATAGTTATTAATTTTTAATATTTTTTATTCATACTGTCAGCACATGCCAAGACAGGAGTTGCGGATACGCATTGCTGTCGTGTGCAAACTAAACATAGTACATGTTTACACAATTCAATAAAAAGCAATGAGGATAGGAACGCACCGCATATAAACAAATACGAAAAGAATAAATCACGTGAGTTACAAATTTGACAAGGTATATCGATGTATGGGTCAACAAAAAAAATTGATAAATTTCGAAAAAAAAAAGTTATTCGCCAAATAACTGCAACCGACAAACACCTAACAATGAAACGTATTGTCAGCGGTTTACAAATAATTGGCAACAGCCTTTTGAAAGCTGGTAAATGAGGATATTCTACTTTCCCTTGTGGCAAGTTGTTCCAATCGTTTATACCTTGAACCAAGAACGAATCTTTGAAATATTCTGTTGTATAGCTAAGGGGTTTAATATGTTATGAGTACTTTGTTTTGTGGTTACGAGAATTCTGTAATTTGATGCGCTTTTAAAAGTATACTTCTTAGTCCCCGCTTAATACGTGAAAAAGAATGTCAGCCACTTAAGCTACATTTTCTGCTTGACAGTCATGAGGTCAGCTCTGCTTCTAAGTTCGGTGACGGACTGGGCTCTAGCGTATGTGGCAAAGATAAACCTCAAGGCCTTATTTTGTACGGGCTCACATTTTAATGCGTTTTTTTTAACTGCTTTCAGGCATGACTTGCATAACTCATGACAGGAAATACAATCATTTTATAGGCAATTTATTTCTCTGGGGTTGCGTTGGGAAGTTCTCGTCGTAATGACCAAAGTTTAGGCATGGTCTTACAACATATGTTGTCATCATGTACTGACCAGTCCAAATGATGCGTGAGATGAATCCCTGGGTATTTAAATTCCGTAAAATTCGTTAATTCTGCTTCGTTCATGCTGTCGGGAATATTAAGGGACCTTTGTTACGCGTCATACGCATGCAAACAATTTTTGATGCGTTCAGCTCCATTTCCTGATCGTCACACTAGAGATTGACTTTTTTGTAAATGGCTACTAAGTTCCTGCTGGTCATTACGGGTGCATAATTTAGCATGCACAGTGGTTTCATCTGCGTAAGGTTTCATGGCTGTTTGTGGTGAAAAACTTGCGCCCATATTGCTTATATAAAGGGAGAGAAGTAACGGACCTATAACAGATCCTTGCGGCACACCCGATGGAATTGATTTATTGGTACTGCATACAGAATTTAATGAAACAAATTGTTCCCTTTTTCACGAATATGCCTCTATGCATTTTAATAGTTGAGTATTATCTAGACAACGGGACACCTTTATAAGCAGCTTTCTGTGGGTACTCTATCGAATGCTTTGCGGAAATCGATAAAGAAAATATCTATTTGACTCTTTCCATCAATACATTCACTGATTTCATGTAAACCTCAGGGAGAATAGTGACTGTCGAATGCCCTCGTCGAAAACAATGCTGATTTTTAACCAAAATGTCCTTTTCTTCCGCCAATTTCATTAGGTGGCTTGTTAAAAAGGGCTCCAGCGTTTTACAACATGTACTTGTCAAAGAGATTGGCCGGTAATTAGTGACATTATGTTTGCAACACTTTTTGTGACTTGGTACTATCTCAGCCCACCTTTAGTCTCTCACACTGTCTCTGGATTCTAGAGATTTAGTACAGATAGTCAAAAGAAAAAATGAGCACCACTCAGCGTATCGCTTTGAAAATGCGTTACTAATTGAACGCACAAGGACGCCATGCGAGCGGCCGAAACATCACTTTTTTTGTGCTCAGGAGGGTTTTGACAGGAACTTAGGGCGCAGGCTCCTTTCCTAAGCGTATCACTTCTGAAGGAAGCAAAAGGCCAAGCGGGGGTATGCTTGTGCCCATTTGAACCAGTGTGTGCCCGGCGGCGGTGGCAATCGAACCCACGTCCTCCCGCAGCCGAAGCGCGGGCCCTCTAGTATTGTCTCACATTTTATTCAGATATCGCTTTCGAAAGTTGTACATATATATATATATATATATATATATATATATATATATATATATATATATATATACAGGGGTTTTCTTCAACGTTCAGCACGCAGGACCGGACGTAACATACGCAGGGAAGAGGCGACGAACTTTTTGGAAGACTTCCGTACTTAACGTTTTCGGCTGGTCCACCAGCCGAAAACGTTAAGTACGGAAGTCTTCCAAAAAGTTCGTCGTCTCTTTCCTGCGTACACACATATATATATATATATATATATATATATATATATATATGACGTGGCTCAGTTTCTGCTCAACCGCCACATGCATCTTACATTATTTTTTGTCGTTGAAGAGCGGCATAGACATCCAGCGGCATAGACACACTGACTGACGTTGGCATCACTGCTGTAGAATGATGAGCGGCATATACCCAGAGAAGCACGTTGCTACCAGGAAGTTCATTGAAAAACTGCACATACCCAGTAGCACATAACCAGTGACCCAACTTGGCCTGAAAGAGCATCATTGAAGAGCGGAAATACCCAGTGTCACATACCCTGTGACCCAAGTTGGTCTCACTGGTGGTTTAGAGATCCTTTCTAAACCCTTATGCCAACCAGTCAAAATATGTGCGCTCGCGTACCTCATCAGAGAGGGTCAATGCTGTAGGCATTAGGCCATGGACTACCCAGTTACTCAAGTTGGCGGGAAAACGTTTAGATAGATAGATAGATAGATAGATAGATAGATAGATAGATAGATAGATAGATAGATAGATAGATAGATAGATAGATAGATAGATAGATAGATAGATAGATAGATAGATAGATAGATAGATAGATAGATAGATAGATAGATAGATAGATAGATAGATAGATAGATAGATAGATAGATAGATAGATAGATAGATAGATAGATAGATAGATAGATAGATAGATAGATAGATAGATAGATAGATAGATAGATAGATAGATAGATAGATAGATAGATAGATAGATAGATAGATAGATAGATAGATAGATAGATAGATAGATAGATAGATAGATAGATAGATAGATAGATAGATAGATAGATAGATAGATAGATAGATAGATAGATAGATAGATAGATAGATAGATAGATAGATAGATAGATAGATAGATAGATAGATAGATAGATAGATAGATAGATAGGTGATGGAAAGTGCGTGAATCATCATAAGAATCAAATGTGTATACGAGTCCGGCTGACATTCATTTAGGTCGCAAATGTCGATCAGGTGCATAATATTCTGAGCGAAATGTTCTCTTGGGGAGACACAGAGAGAGAGAGAAGTCATGAGGAAAAGGCAGGAATGTTAACCAGGCTGAGCCCGGTAGGCTACCCTGCATTTGAGAAAGGGGAAAGAGGATCGAAAGAGGAGAAGGAAGAGAGAAGTTCACACTTTGCCCAGTTACAAAGACAAGCGCTCATCGCTGAGTTAGTCACAGATCCTCATGCAGGCTGATGCATTTAAAGAAAAACGCAGCAGCAGCTTTCTAGCCTTGCACATAGCAGACGCACGAGGCCACGCGCTTAAGATCTCCTCTGTAAAGGGCCTGTCATCTAATTGCCCCAAAGCTGTCCGAAGGGCACTGCTCTCACCTTCGTATGTGGGGCAGTCACAGAGAGGTGTTTGGTGATTTCCTCAACACCACATGTGCTGCAAATGGCGCTGTCCACCATCCCTATTAGGAATGAGTATGCCTTTGTTAAAGAAACTCCTATTCGCAGGCGGCGCAGTAATGTTTCTTCCCGTCGGTTGAAGCCTAGTAAACTATGGAGACGCCTTTCAGTGAAAGATATGTAATGATATGTCATCACGTAGCAAAATTATTAGAATATCAGAAACTGTGAGAATTTCCATGAAGCTCTGAAAACAGCTATGCAGAATATCTCAGGAAAATATTTTATATTTACAGTTATTAACCCAAATGGTGATTAGTTCCAGGCATGTTAGAAGGGCGACAGTCAATACACGGAACGAAGGTATTCTTCTTCCGAAGCCATGTTCTAACTGGAATGGTTTTAGTTTGTGATTTGTAAACGAGTTTTTCTAGGAGGGGAAAGTTGGACTTTTGAGAACGCTTGCAAGTACTTCATGTCTTGGTAAACCTATCGGTATTAATCAATAAAACGGTGGCCACATCTTCGTAAACCTTCGTGCAATATATATATATATATATATATATATATATATATATATATATATATATATATATATATATCTAATGAAGGCCGGACCCCGGCCGAAACGTCAATAAACCGCTTCATACGCGCGTCTACTTCACTGGGAATATTTGAATATTTCCCTGGACCCAGAATGGCTTTTTTCTGGCATATATATATTGCGCCACAGAGATCAAGTAAAACCTTCAGGGCAGTGAATTTGTGGGGTATAGTTGATTCGACATATTACGGAAAACGGAGCGCTAGAGTGGTACGGAAAAAAGCAGAGAACGCGAACATGAGCGTCTACGCTGTGCATGTTATCTGCTTCTTTCCGTACCGCTTAGATCTACTTTTCGTTATTATTAGGAAATATATCATCCAGCTTGCTACCCAACAGTGGGGAGGGGAGTAAAGGGAGCCTGAAAGATGAAGAAGAAAAACACAGACAGAGAGATGGAGATAGAAAACGACACACACACAAAAGCAATAAATAACAAGAAATCTACGCCACACCGACACGTGCCGGGAAATGGAGAACTTGCCATGTCAACAGACAGATTTCAGTTGGTGTTTGCAGGTCGCGCCAAGGTCGCTGACAGCAGGTCGCTGACAAGGGCAGCTGCGCTTTCTATCCGCAACTAAAAATACCGCGTCTATATAAGACATATCAAAATGCTGTCTCTATGCGATGGTACGCCGTGTATTTTGCACGAAGGCTTTTCTGTATCCACACTTTCTGAATCTAGGCTGTTTATATGTCCCAAAATTTCGTTCCCGTTGGCATCTAAGCCTTGCGCAGCTGGACCAACACCTACACTACTGGAACTTGGTATTTATTTAGAATAGCATGCAACGCCTTGTTCTTTGCAGACCCTCCAAATGAGTACCTCCAACAGACTACTCGCTCTGCCCCCCTGCCCTTCATCTGGTGCAAGAGTAGTTTTTTTTTTTACTGAATCCCGCAATTAAATGTGGCGTGACGCAATTTTCGTTGGCCATGAAATAAAGATAGTCCCCTCATTTCGCTGTCAATTTAGCAAACGCTAAGCTTGGAAATGCGATAGACAAAATTTTGTGACTTCCACGGTGACATATCCTGCAAGATCTTGAAAGTAGTCATCCTTGTGATGACAATAATTTCAAGGATGGCGGTCCCTTGCAAGGCCTCTACTAGCTTGCTACTCAGTAACACTTTTCTTTTATTTCGCATTGGTTTTTCGCTACCTAGTACACATTTTTTCTTGTGTAGTTTCTCAAATATTTTGTAAGACAAGCCATCCAAGTTAAAGGTTTCTATGCATTCAGTATGTCCAAAATACATATTTCACACTTGGGCACTGCATGGTTCGTTTCATCGGCTTGGATGGTCGGTCCTGGCATTGCCAACAGAATTTGTTCTGCGATGTTGCTAATAATGACAAAAAACTAACAGCGTGCGCTTTAGGTGATTTTTCCTCATTACTCTACTGTGCTAGTGGCCAACATTACAATTTGTCTTCACACTGTCCTGCCGATGCTGTGTGTCGACGTCACAAAGTCAGTTATTCGAACATTTGAATAACAAAACCGACGGTGGTTCGTTTATTTAAAACGTTGATTGGAACAAGCTCACTACCTGTTGGAGCATGTTCACAGGTTGAAATGAGTGGTTAGCACGTCGATAAGTAAATAATTAAGACAAGCGGGGGTTTGAGAGTCCCTTGATTGGCTGTTTGTTTTCGAAACACCTGTTATTCTTTTGGGTTCACTCACACGTGCATGAAAGTGAATGTTCGTCGAATACGGTTTTCCCGTATTATTATACGAAATATAATGTTTTTTTTTTATTACCGTGAGTTCCCGGCGAAGCAAAATTAGATTTCGCAGTAGATAGGTTGTTCAGAACAGAGGCATGAATCGCGGACGTAAATCTGTATGCGCGTACACGTTATACGTGCTAAACGTGCTGGGCAAACTAGGAACGGAGAAAAACTTCCAGTGGACACTTATACCCTGTACAAGGCGTTTCAGCGAACACTTTCAAAAATTCTTAGTTTGCTTGTAGCAGATAGCGCAATTTTAGTTCTTGAGGTGGTCTACACGAAGCCGTGGACATTATTTGGCCAAAAAATAACATGCATAGTCGACTAATTACCACAAATAACTAATTAACTTTCTAAGAAATTATCATATGGCCCATATTGCAATTTACAAATTCTAGCCGTGGAGTTCGCGAGGTGGATCCACTTGGAACGAATTCTCAGGATGACACCAGTTGTGGAAATTGTGGAATATTGTGGAGAAATGCATTGGCGTTGCAGTTACTTTTGTGTTTGAATGCATAAAACGACGTTTTGGTAAGAAGGTAACTGGAACGGCAATGCATTTCTCCACAAAGTTCGGGAATTAATATCTCGAAACGACGTTTCGATAAGAAAGTGCATGCATGTCTCTGCAAACCTCGGGAATGAATATCACGAAAGTGGTGTCATCCTGAGAATTCGTTCCAAGTGGTTCCACTTTACGAACTCCACGGCTAGAATTTGTAAATTGCAATATGGGCCATATGGTTCACGCATTAGCGAATAAACAGGCCATGGTGAACGAATTGAATCCCATCGTTCTGCGGTTTCTCAAAACGAAGTTGCTAATACGTCAAGTTAGGAGTAGTTTGAAAACTGCATATATATAACAATCGCATGGTGTCGCTCATTCCGGCTGCTAAGGCCTGAAAACAAGCGAGTCGCTCCGTGTTGCGTCTTTTCACATCATAGTTGCTTGGCAACAAACGCAAGCATTTCAGTGCGCTTCTTACAACTGATTCTAAGAAATGTGAAAAAGAAAGACCGTGGCTGAAGGCACAGCGCTCAGCGACTGAAACGCGATACTCAGACAGCATGGCGGCCGGGGCGTTTTGCGCCACCGATTATCGCTGGGTGATCGCTGAGGAGGCCGTAGCTGCGATGCATCATAGAGGTTCTCGCTTTCATGTTGCACAAAAATGCATAATCTCAGTGTCACGAGCGTCCACCAGTGGCGCAAAAAAAAAAGAAACCATCACTATTCCACATAACAGAACTGTATCAAATGCAAGCGAATCACGCTCACGCGGGGGGTGGCGTCGCTCGTTTCGTAAAAGATGATAGCTCATTTTCAGAGCTCCCAGAGGTCATGTACAGCTGCAACGACATTGAATCTCTTTTCATGCGGCTAGAGTGTGACGTCATAACTGAATCAGTCTGTCCCCCTCGGAGTGGCACTGAGGCTGCATTTATTGATAAGCTGGAATCTATTTTATTGCGTTGTGTCAAAAAACTGACATCAGCCACTGGTTATCGTAAGTGATATAAATATAAGCCCATTAAGTATGAATAATAATGACTATACATATTTACTACAATCCTTCCTACAACTTCCGTAACCTTATTACGTCACCTACACGTATAATTAGTACATCTGCGTCTTTACTAGATCACGCTTTAACTAATCTAGACGCAGTGACAGTTGAAGGCGTTTACTCAGAGCCAAGCACCGACCATCTTCCTATATTTCTCGCTTTCGATTTTCCTGCTAGTACTAAACCCTCAAGATTTATTATTGGAACCAAAGTAGATTATCAGAGGTTAAGGAAAGAGATTACTTCGATAGACTTCAATCACATATACAACGAGGATATCGATAACGAACTAACAAACCTGATTACCAATCTTAAAATCCTTGTAACGAGAAGTAAACGCAACGTATTAAGCGGCCAACATGATAAACATGTATGGTCTTGGATGACAGAACAGATACTTGAAATACTTAAAACCAAAGAATATTGGTATAATAAGTGGCGGCATAACAAATCCAATGGATACTACTGGCAAGAATTCAAAATACCGCGGAATAAATCTGTCACTATGATTAGATCGTGTAAAATAGATTATTATACACAGTTATTTGCGCATGCAGGTGGTGACACAAAAAAATATGTGGGAGATTACAAACAAAGTTGCTGGAAAACGCAAACAAATCGTCCTTCCAGACGCTATTGACGAAGACACAGTAGAGCAATTCAATACATATTTTGGGGTATCGGCCCGTCCTTAGCTGCGAATTTAGTGGTTCCGACAATATAACTTTTCTCAGAGTCCTGTTTCTAACTTTTACATGTATATAAACCATTGAGCTTGAGGACGTCATGGCGGCAGTCGGTAATATGTCAACGTCTAAACCCTCTGGACTAGGTGGTATTACTGTTCGCGTGATCAAAGAGAACATAGATATTTTAGGGCCTGTTTTATGTCACCTGCTTAATCATTCTTTGAACTGCTCTAGCTTTCCGTCCCCGCTGAAAACTGCCAAGGTTGTCCCTATTTTCAAAGATGGTCATCGCACTAATCCCTGGAACTACAGACCAATTTCCGTGCTCGGTATCATTAACACAATTTTCGAAAAGATGATTGCCAGTCGATTCTATAAATTTATAGGTAAGTATCAGATTATATGTTCGCAACAACATTGTTTTCGTCCAAATTATTCTACTTCGTCAGTAGTGTTAATGCTACCTCAAATAATTAACGCTGCTTTGCAGAATAACATGCTTGTTGGAGTCATTTCCTTGGACCTAAGAAAGCATTGACGCGGTTGACCGAACTATGCATCTTAATAAACTAAAGCATTATAGTTTCCATGGAACCACATTTATCCTTACCAGTTACCCTCCCAACCGCGTACAAGTAGTCAGCATGAACAATATTACATCACGTAAGAATGTGAGTATTGGAGCCCCGCAAGAGTACGTCCTTGGGATATGTAGTTTTCTTTATATATTAATGACCTACCACTAATAGTAATATCAAGTAAAGTCCTTATGTATGTCGGCGACACTTGCATTGTGGTTACGGCCGACAACGTCTATGATTTAGAAACTAAAGTGGACGAAGAGTTGAAGAAGGTCTATGAATGGTTTTTAATGAACAAACTTACAGTTAACGTTAGAAGGACTAAATATATTGTATTTTTAAAGGCACAGAGCCTGGAAGATCAGCGAAGTCTGGTGGACCGGGCCCGGGCTGCGGCATTAGCCAACGGCTTTCTGGACTAAGAGAGCCGCCCACCTAGGGCGAAGAAAGAACACTTTCTCGCTGTTTCACACAATAAACGTTCATTCCTCCTCCTCCTCGCACACGTAGCAGGTCCCTGCCTCCTAAATCTTTGCAGTTATTAATAAACGATAGGTCATTCGATGAAGTTAGTTCATTTAAATATCTCGGCGTGTCATTTGACATCAACCTACACTGGCAAGAGCACATGTATAAGCGCAGTCTGCACAAAGCTGATGTCGGGATTCACGGCCTCATTTTCATATAAAGACGCTGCGTATTTTATGTTTTGCATTCATTCACAGCCACCTAAAGCATTGTAACAAATCTTGGGGTGCGGCTTACAAAACTTACCTTGAACCAATCCGCCACCTACAGAAACGAGCGTTGATAATAATTATTCACTCAATCTTTAATGAATCTAGTCAGGCTTTGTGTAATCGAATGAATGTATGGCCTTATATATGATGTGATACATGAATTCAAAATTGCTACATGTGTTTCTAGCGTCCTCAAAAATAACCTGCCGTTTAATCTGTCTGTATATTACTCATCCTTTTGTGTGGCCAAACATCAAACATTCGGCAATTTTAATCTTCCTCCTACCAGGAATATTTACAGTCAACGTTTCATTGAGTTTACTTAGCCCAAAGTTTGCAATAAACTACCGGTATAAATAAGACATGCAAGCAATTTTTCTTCAGCGCTTAAGAAATACTATCTTGGCCTTAAGTCCTGATTCTTATGTTATTCTTCATGTTTCTGAATTCCTGATGTTATTGATAATGTGATAATGTTGTGTTTACTCTTACACATTTTGTCATTTCAAATATATGGTAGTACACTCTGTAATTCATTCTGATGCTAACTTGTTTATAAGACTTTATTACTGCAGCTTACAAATATTTATATTCGCTGGAATTTGACGTTTTGATACTTGAAGTGTTCGTGTTTATATTAGTTTGGTAAACGCGCACCTGCGAAATATATAAAACGTGTTATTTTAGCTTTTGTTACATCTAATTATATGTTGAACAATCTTTAAAGTGAAAATAATACTTGTACGTACATGACGTTCTTATTCCTGTAATGTAATTATGCGGGAACTATATTGTATAATGGTACCCTGTTGCAAAAACTAGCGTCTTGCCGTACGTCCCATGTGTGAAACCAACGCGTTTTTTTTAGACTGGATCGCACTGGGGGGACGCTGGCGCTCGCTGGGAGTCACTGGAACACCAGTGAGAAAGCTGGATAAGAGCTGGGTCACACTGGACGAGACGCTGGTCTCACTGCCATGACGCTGGGGCGCACTGGTTTGTTCTGTACACGCGCTGGTTCTCGGTGCAGTTCGGTGCTGCGCGCTGGAAACTGCGCTGGTTCCAGTACGCAGAGAGGATAGGTGCTGCTGAATATTAAATTCTTTATACAGTTTCATCGCTTGATACTAGTATGTTGTCCTAAATAACGCTATATATCTTGGGGCCATAAAACTCTATTTCGTGTGGCAGCTTGCAATAAAGGTGCGTGAGCAGTTCTGTATATGCATGCCTATTTAACACTGAAGATCACTTTCGGTTTTTGCATTTTCCCTTTTGACTGGGCAGATAGCTACATTCTTGAAGGAAACCACGCTAACGCAGTGGACGCCTCATTTTTTAGTAATGTGTATGTAACCGATCACTACGAGTTGTCGCCGTTGTCGTGGCCTTGTGGAGTCGACAGAAAACCCATAAGTCGTTCAGGCGCGTTCGAACGGACCCCGAGTTGACAAGCCTAGCGCTGATTGATATTATCGCACTGAATAACAAAGTTGAGGCGATTCGTGTGCTTCCACTTTCCCTATACTGAAAAATAATACATAAAGGTTCCGAGGTTGAAACACACACATTTTAGAATTCGCCAGGTACCCACACCGAGATCGGTACCTTCCACAGAAGCTTAGGCTAGCGTATCCGCCGAGTCCGCCTACACGCTGTTGGCCCGTCTGGGGCTCAGGAATCAAGAAGTCTAAGAAGGATAAATTACCCCATCTTTCAGCTTTCGCATCGATGTTCTTAAATAAACAATTTTTTCGCGCCTGCAGTGTCAGCAGAAGAAGCGATGATGAGCACCGATGTGACGCGTTATGAACATACGTATATGTGAGGTCGGCCGAAGGCTGCCAGCACTAGCCTAAGCTTCCTTGGCGCAGACATATGTGACACAACAGATGTGTCGATTGAAACGCACCATTGCACTCAGAAAACCTTGCATATCCTTTGCGCAAAGAAGAACCAGCTATAAAAATCGGCAGTAACAGCTCATATAGCGTCCCGGGTCGGCGGTTGATTTAGGTTTTTTTTCTAAGCTAAAATACCAATCGTAAACGAAAATCGGTGTTGTGGCACTTCGAAGCATATTACTGAATACGGAAAACAACTTTCTCATTATGACACACGCGTAAGTATTAGTTGCGCCGCGATAGCTCAGCTACCATGTCTGTGTGAAACGTGTGTCGGCGAAACCGAAAATGAGCCTGGATCTTGACATGGAAAATTATTCATGAACTTCCGTGTGCTCTCATGGCGTATAGGTAAAGTGCCGGGCTTGGAATCTGTAGGTCTGACGGTCGAGTTCTGGTCAAAGCACTCTGACTTTTTTTTATTGCGCTAAAACGCTCTCTGTTGCCTTCGGTATTTAAAAAAAATATGTGCATACGGTGGCCAGGCATCGCGTATTTTAGGCTCTAGAGCCGCTTTTCGCACCAGTACCCAGAGCCTCCCAGTATGCCGCGCCTGCCCAGCATCCAGCGCGCAACACTGGGCCCATAATCTGGCATGGCACTGGATACTGGGTTTTGCAATATATGGTAGTACCAGTATTTGCTTTACTGTTACTCTTTCATTGGATCCGCAACTAGCCTTTGGCTGTGGGTACAACCAGTTTTGGAAACTCTGTATATTCTATGTCTGCATAATAAAATTGAATTGAACGGAAAGAACCGGCCGCCATATTGTCCGAGTACCGTGTTTCAATCGCTGAACACTGTACGTCTGGCGTCTTTTTCCAATTTTCTTTTCAGGTAAAATAGATGAATCCGCCAGTGTTTTTTATATATATATATATAAAAGCGCGTCCGACGTTTTCCTTTTTTTTTTTTTGCTAGTTTTTCATGTTTCACGCTGCGATACGTTAGGCGTAAGCCCGCTTGACAGTTAAACACGTCGTTCCATCTGGTCACTGCTTATCGTATGTGTCTCACGGTGCAGCGTGACTGGTTCGGCGCAGCCCGCCCAGATCGGCATGTTGATCCTTGCTGCGACATCTACTGCACCTGCCTCGAAAGCGCTTATGAGCGCTTTCGCAGTGAGAAAAGCGCAATCCATTCGGTGCCCGCCGACTCGATGCCTATCACAACTTATGTTTATCACAAATAAAGCAATGCTGCAATTACGTTTCACTACCGGTCCACCAAGCGATTGGTGGAAATCCGCTCGTGCTGCAGAATTTCGCAATTAAGGGGATATAATTTGTAATCAGCAAATTAACAAAATTGTCAATTAACGAAATCGGAAAAGCGCAACCCTTTTCCATACAGTTACCTTCGCTGACCACACTTCAAGTCGCCTTCAGTTTTCGTTAGCCAACAGGCGCAAATGACTAGTGGTACCGTTTGCTTTCTCACTCAAAGAACTCGGTCTTTTTCGACTTTTTAAAGCCTTTTTTAGCCGCGTCAATGAAATACGTATACACACTTTTACTCTGATGCTGCCTCGTCTACGTTAAGGTAGTGAATACTGTATAGACAGGACACTGCGCAACCGTGATCGAGAATACACGCAGAGTAGCTCGCTTCGACGGTGATCAGGGCCAACGTGGCTGAGGGAGCGCTTTTCTAACGAAGCATGCAGCGGCTGTTCGTATTCTATACGTTATAGATGAAAAATTAGAATAGAACGCACGTGAATTGCACTAGAATTCGTTTTTATAAACTTCGAAATCAAAGAAAATCATGCGGGAGAAAGCTGAACAGTTTTCAGTCACTGGTTAATATTACAAGTACGGAAACTTTCGCAAGTCGGCCATTTTGTTAGCATTGCGGTAAAATATCCGATTGCTAGGTTGGGCACCTACATTGGATGCCAAATCACAACATCTTTTGTAGTTTTGTTTCTTCTTTGCCTGCGGCAGTTTACCTGACGCGGCGAAAGCCTTCTCCCTACTTAAATCTCGCAAGACGACACGACGCAGTGCGTCATCACGGCTGCCGGACTACCACACGCATCGGGCCACCGCGTCGCGCGTTTATGCTATTTTTCTGTTTTGCGCCGTTTTTATGTGCACTGCCGAGCACATGTCAAAACTGCACAATAAACGCATTGTAGAAACAGTCCCATAAACGTACGTATGCGCATGATTCGACGATGCATTATCTCTGACTTTCGAGCGGCCGTGAGGACGCGTTGCTTGCCGTCATTTGCCATTATCACACCTAGGTGTCAAATATGTTTTCGCCACGTCAGGGATGATGTCGAAAAGTAAAGGAACACAGAAAGCGAAGAGTAAAAAAATAAAGATTACGAACCCTTCCCCTACCGGAAAACGGGGAGTGGGGGGAGGTAAGCGAAGCTTGTCCTGCGTGCACCTGACCTTCGTCACGGTTAAATACCCCATAAGTGACGGTGCCGGATTGCTTCGGCCTGCCGCTCCCTCAGCTTGTAATCTTCTCATTGAAGTCGGATTGCCTGGGCTCGGGCGGCTCTTGAAAACGGCTGGATGGGCGCGTCGACGGTGAGCGCTTTCACGGGCGAGTTCTCGCCGCCTCTCGTCGAAGGCTGCCTGTTTCTCCGGGAAACGCACAACGCGTGGCCGTCCCATCTCTTTATGAGACTGAACTGAATGAACACGAAGCCGGCGGAAGCGCACGCGAAACTCTTTCCGGCCCTCTCCTGACTGGTTGCGCGTGTGGCGTGGGTGTGCGCTTATGGAACTGGAATCCTTGCCAATGACTCATGCCCCGGCACCGGCGCAGCTACCAACTCATTAACCGCCCTTTCCTGCAGCTGCTCTGCCCTGAGAGCAGCTTGGTTTTTTTGCGTGACCAGACCACCACCGAAACTTGTGAGCCAATACAAACTTCGCTTGAAAATGAGAGAAAATTATTTAGTAGCGATGAAAATTGAGCCCTGCACTACAGCGTGGCAGGCAGAGACGCTAATTCGGCGTCACCGCTGAGGCTTTCCAATATACTTTTCCAGTCGTCATATCAAAGACTGCCTGAAAACTGCTTGGAGCTTTGCCGTATTCCAACACGATAGCGTTAAGGGCCACGTGTCGCCGAAAATCCGGCGTCGGCGTCGTGTCCCGCCCCTGCGTTAAAGCTAAAAATATTCTATACGGCACTAAAGTCCATCTTTATCCCTTAAGTTGCTTATACCTTGTTTTACATGGCTTACAAAGTTATTCCTTGGAATTTTCAGAATGACAGTCCACAAACAAATGTCATGAAAGAAAACACCGATAGCCCATGCCTTTTATGTTAAACCTTGTCACTGAAATATTAAAAGTGCGAAACAAAAACCAAAGATCGGCCCACACAACATACCGTGTTTCTACCAGAGCGCTCGCCTTCGTGCATAGCGTTCGCCGCGAGCGTTTCCCGGTAAACACTGCGGTTACATAAGGTGCAGTTGCTAGGAAGCTTGAGAACCAGTCGAGGATCTTTGAAAGCGGTCTCGTTCCACTTTAAAGGCGAATCTTAAGCGTCCTCAATTTTTTTTTAAATTTTGGCCTTTCTAAGGCTGGCTCTTGTGCGTGTTAGGTACATTCTATTTCTATTCTAACCTTCCTTCCCATAACGTACTTAGCAGGTAAAATGGCTTCTAAATACCTCTTTCGCTAGAATAAGCAGACCTCCGCCTCGCTAGCATTGGTCGCTGTCGAAACGCGCCACAGCACCTACTCCTCTTTCTTGTTTGTCAGGTTCTTAGCTTGCACATGTGATGACTGAAAGCTATGTGTGCTTAATTAGCAATTTTGGGCGTACTTTAGCCACTCTATTCTGGCAGTAGTGCAAAGCTTCGCGGAATGCGGTTGCGCGAGAGCGTTCTCCTCATGGATCCGCCATTTCACTGCATATTTAAGGCGCCAAACTGGACTGTTCGCGCGTCCGACGTAGCTCTAGATACTTCGCAAAGGAAAATGCATAGATCAAAGCTTGCAGCAGAGATAAAATGAACTAAGGGAAAAATATATTGCCGCAACTCCCTTAAGTGGAATTATTGTGGCGCGACGTGTCATATACTGTCTCCCTATTTGTGCGCTAGCGAGCTAAACGTTCTTGTTTCTTTTCTGTTTGATTAGGCTAGAGCTGTCTATCCCTGGCTATTCTGGCGCATGACGTAGAAGCAACGCTCACCTTTTTTGGTCGAGGCATGTTTGTAGTCCGAGAGCAAGAGCACGTGGAGAGTGGCACCTGGTGTTCAATCAATGCATCGATGAGCAGTGCCTCCGCGACAGGTGCGGGTCAACGGGTGCGATAGCTGCACTTCCAGCCATGTTGCTCTAGCTCCTTAAGAGAGCGAACCTTACGCCTTATTTGCGCTTGATGTCGCCTTCATGGCCAGAGCACCCAGGACCCCTAAATTAATGCATGGCCATGTGATTCACCTTAAATGAACCCTTGCTACATACACAATACGGATTGGCTATTTTTAAACTTAAAAGTCGGCTTATCGCTTCGCACTCCTCTCAAAACCAAGTAACGAAGTTCTATATTAAATTTCATTAATTAACTACTGAATATACCGTCATGATATTTTCATATTGTAGGCATCTAGCTTAAGATTGTGGCGTTATTTTGCCGGACTTGTAAGCGGAAAATTGATTGTTTAAGGTCAACAAAAATATCGAAGAAAAACCTTGCGTGACATTGCTACGAGCTTCCTATAAAATGCTACGCATCAAGAAGCCCTTTGTGTCATGCGTCTGTTTTCGACATATGCTCTATGTGAGAACGCCGACGTATCTGTCGCGAAGGTGGCGGCTCTCGCTTCTCTACACGTCTCGCACCATAATGCTCAACGCCGTTAACGGCAAGCAGCAGACATAAAAGAAAACAAACGTCTAGTGTTTGGGATTAGTTCGCACCAATAAACGAAGGAAATCTGAACGGAAGATTAAGAACCTTAACTTCGATCTTCTGTAAAGAAATAGTGCGGAAGAACTATATTTTCGATGTGCTAGGGGCGGTGTGCACATTTCGTGATACTGCCGATGCTTTTCTTTGGGAGTTATCGAACGAATGTCGTGCCATGCCTTGCGTGGCGTACGCAGTGTGCAGCCTGAACATATTCGGAAAAAGTTGTACGGACCTATTTGCGCATGCAATGTTGTGTGCGAGTTTCGCGCGCTATGTGGTCTTTACAGGCGCGAGAGGACATTTCTACACCGTATTCGTTTAAACATGGAAAACAGAAAGTATTCGTTGTTTAAAATTTAGCGGATAACGTAACCACTGGGTCTTACGTGCAAAGCGCAGAAAAATATAGTCAACCTAGCCTGTGCTCGCAGGCTGTATACACTACAAAGAACGGCCTTAAAGGAGTACTGACACAAAAATTTGAGGTCGAGATAACTTGTGAGATCGATTTAGTTGGTCACACACACATCGTCTATAAAATATCAGCGGCGAATATCGCTTAGAACGTATTTAAAATCAATTTTAGAGTACGTGCGCGCAGCCAACCGCAAAACAGAGCACCTCGCGACATTGACATCATCCGGGATTGTAAATAGCCAAGAAAACGCTACGTCATGTGGCTACGTCACGAATTTTCGTTGGCTGCCATGCGGCTTAGATGTGCTGTTCTCCTCTGTTGTTGCTTGTTCCAGCTGTTGTACTTGTAGTGGGACGCTCTCCGTGTCGCTGCAACTGCCGTTTTTGTCGTGTCCATCGGGATATTTCCCACACTATCAGCTTGACTGCGCTGCCACAACGTTCAACGCCGATTTCTTGTGTCTTACCATTGATTGTGGCCGATGCGAGGGTTTTGTTGAGGATCGTCCTCGCCATCGCCGGCCGCAATATCTGAGTCGCTAAGTGATTGGCCACGTCTAAAGCGCGAGACACATGGCGCGATTTTCCGTGCGATCTGTAGTACGGCCTGGTACGGCGCGTCGTGCGCGACTTGCCGCATGCGGCGATTCGGGACACATGGTACGAATGAGCGAGCGGGGGCCCAGAACCGGCGCCCTTGTGTGGAAGTTCGGAATGCTGCGTAACTTCGAACAGAAAGTGAAAGCAACCCTATTTGCACAGCTATCTTGTTTGAAACAAACGATAACAATATAAACACGTATATGCGAGCACTGTAGACGTGTTTCCGCAAGGCCGCGTATCGGATCCCTTGACAGCCACCGATGGCCAAGAGCCGGCAGGCATACCTCGCTGGGCCATCGAATCCGACACCGGTTGCGCTTGTGACACGATCGCTTGCAGCTCGTATAACGAAGCGCCTATGTTAGTCGGCACAACGTGTACACAGTTATGTCACGCTTAAATTGCCGCACATTTGATTTCATTGGCGCCGACAGAAGCGAACGAGCATGCCAAGCGAGCTTGCGATCGCTGGGACACGATGTAGGCCTAGCTTGCCGGCCGTCTATCCGGGGCCGAGGGTCCTTGCGATGCGTCCGCAGCTCCTAATAAAGCGCCGAAATTCGTCAGCACAATCAATGCCTGAACATTTATGTTTCTCTTAAGTGAAAATACGGTTTGTTTTCCCGGTTCCGTTAGTAGTGATGAGTAAACACGCCAGTCAGGCGAGCCGCTTCGTATACAGACGATTGCTGGCGCGTCTGCGCTTACCGCGTCCGAGTAGAAATCACACCAACGGTTTACTATTTCGCACAACGTTTTATAACTCGCACTCTATCGAGGTCACTTTATTCTAGAAATTATTTCGTGTAAGAAACAAATTGCAGCCCATTTATGTGCCGCCGTCAGCGGTGAAAGAGGCCAGCGTTTCGACCAGGGAGAGAAAAAAAAAAAAAAAACAGACATGATCGGAGCGGCGAGGCGCCCGCTCGCCGGCCCCGCCCCGCCGGGTCTACCACGTGGCCATGACGTTCACGCTACCGGCGCTGTCACTGGCTGCGGTCGTCCGACCGATGCGGCAGTCGCACGAAAATATTCAGCAAGTTGGTCGCGCACGCTGGCTGCGCGTCAGAGCATACGTCATGGCTTTTTGCGAACACGTGACCACTTTGTTTACATTCCCGTTTGTCCCGTCTCGTTGCTCTCTGGAACCGAAACTTCGACTGGTCGCTACAAAAAAGACTGCAAATGATTACCTGTCGCGCTCTGAAGTAAATGAGGTTTCGTGCCGTGATTGCTGGGTCATTAACTACTTATTAAAGCAGAAGAAACCACGTGGATTTTTTTTTTGTGTGTCAGTACTCCTTTAATATCCGCAATCAACCTTCACTAACTGTCATCCCTTGAACTAAGTGACTCCCTTGACTACAGAGCTCCTTCAAAGATTTGTAACTGTACTCGTATATTCTTGAGTGATTGTTTTCATGCGTGAGTCAGCGTAATGTATATGCATAATTCCATATTTTTCCATATTTTTTTATTGCACAAGCCAAGGTTATGCAGATTACAACAGCGTAAAACTGTGCTGTTTCCGAGTACTCCTAGGAGTTACTTTTAGCAGGCGGAAAATTTTATATTTCACGCACTTTCCTTTGCAGAGGTCCAAACAAATCACCGTCACTAATGTTCACGTGCGCAAGTCAGCCCTGAGTTTAAGAGTATTATGGTCAACGTATTCACCAGAGCAGCTCAGAGAAGCATTTTGGTTTGCCGCTGAGTAGGCAGCGAACAATTGCAGTATACCAAGGGCGCATGTAGTTTCGAAAAGAAAAAGTTCGGCAGTATTCCTGTAACACGTGAAGGCGAAAGCTTGTTGCACACTTGAGTTATATGATCGTAGGGGTCAGACTTCTTGCATGACATAACGAGCCGCACTGTGAAGTACACGTGTGGCAAGCCGTTATCTGCGAGCTTCGGCCTCCTGTCTACGTTGCCGTCTCGCATCGTCGCGTTGCTGCTTTCGCAGCTGCAATGCCTTGCTGCATTCCCAGGTCGGCTTCCTAGGCTAGTTTTCGACGCTGAGCTGCGGCTTCGCGCTCCTGTATAGACTCACGCCAACGACGTTGCTCTTCGACTTTAGGTTGCTTCTCTTAGCAGGCGAAATCCGCACTCGCGGTCGAACGGTCCGGCCGCTTCGCACGTCGCACCTCTTTTGTCGCTTGGCGGGCATCCACCACTGTAGCGTACTATCGAGGAAGTATTGAATGCTTTATTGATGGTTCGGATGCTTCTTTTGAGCGTTTTCTTTATCGAAACGTATGCTGTTCTGTGCGTTGTATGGGTGATTCCAATGAATGTATGCACTGTTTCCTTCACTTAGCTGAGCGGTTGTTGGCTTTGGCTTAAGGGGCCATGAGCCATTGCATCTTTGCTTGCTTACGGGGGTATGAGTAGTTGCTGATGATGATATTTTTCTACCACTCGACTAGACGCCGCGTTTTTTGGGTATGAGCCATTGCAACGAGACACTTAAGGCTTCCGCCTTAATAACAAGCCGTGATCAGCAGTCCTTGTGTACCATTAACCGTGCCCGTTGTGCCTTCGTAATCTAAAGTTCTTCAATTGGTTACCTTTTTTCACGTAATGCCATGTGACGAACCGAAGGAGGACCTGTGCATCTAGGATCACATTGGGACTTCACATGCCTTTCCAGCTCTCTTCGTGGTTCCCTGATTTAACTTGCAACACCTGTATTCTATCGAATTGTGTATCTCGCACTGAATACGTATCTCATGGAACAGAACATACAATTTCCTTGTTTCTTTCTTTTCTTCTTCTTTGGTGCGCAGGCTCTACGTTTATATCTGTTTATATTTTCCATGGCGGCGGCTGCGTCGCGTCTCCTATACGAAAATTATTTACAGCCGATTACAAACGACAGTGGCAAGAAGCAAGAGCCACAGCAAACTCGTACACGCATTCTCATTTGTGTGTATCTGTACGCGTTCTTGTGCTTAGGCAAGCTTAGTCTGCCCGTACAGTGACGCGAAGTGATCGTGGCACGGCAGTCTGGTGAGCGTAGCATAGGCTTTGTGGACACATTGCGTAACACTTGAGGCCGCGTGGCCCTGCGTCAATGGGCTTTTGCAACATCGTTTCGCGAACACGGAGGCAAAGTGCCGCGCGGTTCACGAGCGGACACAGAGCGTAATAAATTACCCGACTGGGCGAACATGCATCAAACGGGTCAGACGACTGATAGCGCTCCCTTTCCTTTACTCTCTTGATCAATAATGCCGTGCGTTCTAAGCAAAGTGGTGTACAATAAAAGCGTGGAATCTGGCTTATTAAAATAAATCCAATATATAGCGCAAGGCATGAGTAGTGCGAAACACTACTTTTTACACACACACACACACACACACATACATACAACACAAATGTGTGTGTGTGTGTGTGTGTGTGTGTGTGTGTGTGTGTGTGTGTGTGTGTGTGTGTGTGTGTGTGTGTGTGTGTGTGTGTGTGTGTGTGTGTGTGTGTGTGTGTGTGTGTGTGTGTGTTGTGAAATAGAAGGGTGAAAAGGGCGAGTTTACTGCCCGGAGAACGGTAGCACCGCGTCCACCCTGGCCGTTGGAATCATTCAAAAAGCTCGTCACCATGAGCGCGCCGCTTGCGCTGTCGTCCTCTTCCTCTAATATTTGACACACATTTTACTGCATGCAGAACGTTCAGGAGGCAGGAACTCATAAGCATCGAGAAATCGCTTCTCGCAAACTATTTCCTCTCATCCGGTTTTCTTTGTGAGAAAAAGGGAAAAAAAAGCCACTAAATCTACAATCGGTAGGACATCCTTATTAAGGCAAACGTCCTTTGTCCGAAGAAGCTCCCATTTCACTGTCGCTTCTGGAGAGTCAAGAAATGCGTAGTCGGAGCCGAGTAGAGGTCATTCGTGACCTTGTTTGGCATTTTAGTTAGATTTTTGAATGCAACTATTAGTATTTTCTTCAACTATGTGACCTGAACGGAGCACTGAACACCGAAAGCGTACGAACACCTTATGGTACCACAGTACAGAAATTTTTTTAAGGGGATCTTTCGTTTGCTGCCCCCATGGTTTGGCGTGGCTGCTTCTGCTGTTGGGCCGGTCGGTGTCTCGGCGAATATACTTTTGTATATATATATATATATATATATATATATATATATATATATATATATATATATTAGTCATATCATGAGAACCTTGTTGTCCTTGGTGTCAGTGTTTGATGGCTTCTCATGATATGACTAACAAAAATCGGGTCCCTCGGTTAACCCCCCTACTTCTCGTTTATATATATATATATACATATATATATATATATATATATATATATATATATATATATATATATATATATATATATATATATATATATATATATATATATATATATATATATGAAAGTTGTATACGGGCTGAATGAAAGTACAAGCAAGTACACCTATATGACCCCTGTATGCTGATTGACAAAGTAGTGCCAAAGAGCATGCCTTTGTACGGCGTAATGAAAAAATTAATTCCTACAGAAAACCTGCAACGTATAACGTCGACTCATATGTATCTACAAAGCGCACCGAATTTTCGTTGGAATAGTGCATTATATTAACATATTCTTTGATCTAGTTGGTTTTCTATCTATTTCTGACCTATCCTCTTAAATGGGCATGTACCACTTTGACACAAGATGTACGGAATACTTAAATGTAGCTAGATATGTGTTGTACTTCTATGTGCGTACACAGGTAATCAGAATTCTTCCCTCGACGAGCTTCGTACATCGCCTTCGTACTTGTGATGTCACTGCGTAGGCGTTTCACAGTGTGTATACGCCTGATTTCATCTTTACATTAATGCAGAGCTTGTGAGTGGTGTAGTGCATAAACATAACATAAGTCTGGGACAACTCATTTGGATGACTACTCAAGTATGCGAGTAGTCGAAACGCGTCATGTATGAGGCATGTACTGCGGTCGGGTTCCTCTCTCACGCTTCCCTATGGACACGCTGCGCTATCTTGCGACGAGCGTGCGAAGACCGGGAGTGGCCTCCGAGATGCGTGGGGCGTTAGTGCGTGCGAACACTGAGACTCAATCCCGGCTTCGCCGGGGGTAATTGAAGCGCAGGGCACCGAAACGCCCGGCTGCTGTGCTTCAGGAATCCATGTCCCGTGCCTTCGGTTCCGCCGAGCGCCGTAAACGTTTAAGGTATTTTGTTTCATTGAAGACGGCTATGAACATGGTTAATAACGCCCACAGTTTTTAGACTGAGCAACCCTTGGGATTGGCCTACATTTTGAGATTTCACTATTTGTGGCCTCAGCACGGCTTTGGTTGCATAGATATTCGGAAATAAAACTGGTTTAGCAATGCCAAGAGTGCTATTTGCATTAAAATTGTATGCGATTGATGTTGTACACTGTATGCCAGATAAACATATGCATTGCATGAAATTTCACGCTGCATAGTATCATTGTAACAAAATTGTACGCATCGCCTTTCTTGTATAGCGTATAATCAACGGCTTAACCAAAGCTCCGCTCTACATGGGGAACAGTATGGGCCTTTGATCTGCAAATATTTTTGCTGACAAAATATTTTTGCTAACGCTCTCACTTTTCCCTTTGGCAACACGTTATTGCGTCATAACAATGTGTGCAACATTCTTTGAAGTAATCAAGCATAAGAAGCTGTCAGCCATTTTCTCACGCAATTGCAACGTTTCCAATAATGCCTCCTTATATGGGCCTTTTTTGCGAACCACACAAGTTTTAGCGACATTACCGTAGTACTGCATAACACAGCAGGAAGGATTAGGCCCGAAACTTCGTGGGTGGGTGTTTGTGTTGCACCTCGATGCACACCCTCGGTTCTCGCTCTTGGAGCTGATAAGAGCAAGTTTACGAATGACCCGCTTACATGAAAACGAAAATTAAAACGGCTTGCTGCCTACAAGCGGCTTAAGGATTCTACTTTATCCTACAGCTCCACAGAAGCTGAAAGGAAATGATGACGATGAATTGAGCTATTTGGGTGCAGCAACCTTGTGAGCTCTAATGCGCCAGACATAGGTGCTTAAAAGCTATTTGTCCTAAAGTAAAATAAAAATAGTCGGGGTATATGGCCGAGCTCAAATACGCAAAATAAACTTGAATTACAATGCCGGATCTCTGAGGTCTTTAAATATAAAAGTGACTTCATCATGTATCCTTATGGTTGCATCGCCTAATCAAAACAAAGAGTGGATCGGAATTCTGTATACTGAAAATCTTTTACCATGTATACGTCTCTAATTTTCTTGTCCGGCACAAGTTATTAGGACGTGAAGAATCGTTAAAATTTCGCCACGTTGCTGGCATGCTTGCGGCGGGCTACGTGTTAGGAAATATTCGTGTGTTAGTCTTGTGTGCCCTATTCTTGCGCGACGAAGAATAAATTAATAAAATATCTCGCTATTAAGAGAACTGCGCCATTCGCCAAAACAGATTTAAATAATTACAGCTTATTATGCTTTTGTTGGTCCCAGAGCGGGTGCAAGTTGTTTGCTATTGCCCGTTTTAAGGAACTTTGTGTTCCTAGCAGGGCACCGAAATGTCGGATATTACAAGCTGTTTTGCATCCGCGGCCGGAGAGTCCACATTTTCATTTGCAGTGATTCCTACAAGAATAGAAACTCAACAGAAGGTGAAAGGAAATACCACTTGTTTTGTTGCATGAAGTCACTAACTGTAAATGTCTACATGGAGTACAACTGAGAATCAAGAGACGAGTTTGTATTTCTGTTGCTGTTCTGTGTCTATGGTAAATCGTCGAGATATTTACGCACGTAAACCTCAGAAAATGGAAACAGCAGTTGAACATTCGCGTCTGAAATGAAATAATGTTCAGAGCCTAACTGTTTTCTTTTTATGCGGAACAGTGCAAAGTGAGGGCTCAAATCGAGCAGCTCACGTGAAGTACAGCAGTACAAAGCACGGAAAATTTGAAGTACAGCGCCTAAAAATCAGCGCTCCACTGGTTACGAGGAAACTTGGCTCTGAAGGAAGGACCTTACAAAGCTGTGAAATTATCCATTTGTAGACACCATTACAGACATTGCCTTCTTCTATTTCCCGTACCTACGAACTCGCAGGGCGGTTTTTCAAATGGTGCAGCTGTTTCTACTATCACACTCAAGAATCTAATCAAACTCAGATTGTCGAGCTCATGATGTCAAGCGTAGGTTAACTTTACTCATGCAACTATTTAATGTCCTTGTCGCGGCCTAGTGATCGAGATCATCGAGTCGTAAGGGAGAACTATATTGCCGCAATTCAAATCGCTAGCTCGACTATGTATATCTGCTCACATTAAGTGGCGCGCATAAACCTGAACTTCAGATCCGTTACTCTTGCCTGTTCGCTGTCTCCAATATGGATCTGTCTGAGCTTTGGAATATATCTTGATGGCACCTTATTACTATGCAAAAAAGAACGAGATAGTATATTAGTCCAGAGCTTTGAGGCTTCAGTTAGGGCTACGTTCTTGGTAGAGGGCTTTCTCAATCGTGAGCATTTCGCGACATAATTCCCCGAATAATTCATGCGCCGAAAATCTTTGTACTGTTATATACTAGGCTTGTCTTAAATACAGCGTGTAAAATTAGCTTGGAATGTTTTAAATTCTTGGGAGCCTCATATGAGAGAAAAGATTGGAGCTATAAAACGCTTCGTGTCCATTTTATTAATGCTCTACATGGAATTTAGACGTTTCAAGCCATAGAAAATTATCTGGAAGCTTCATTTAAAGATTACTTGACGAGCACGTATCTGGATGTGAGTGGTGAAAATAACTTAGACCAGAGCGTCGACAATTCCGGAAAATACCACCTTCATTGTGAAGTGTAGGTAACTATAATGTAATGTAATAATTCCAGTTTGCAACTTTAGATGGTGGCAATTTTTGATCAGTCACGGCCTCCTTTCTCATGCGTCACTGAGCATACGTAACCTAATGTTCAATGATGGTACAGCAACATGTATTCCTCTAATTAAGCGAAATGAGCGCGAATAACCATCATTCTCTCAGGCAGCAAGCTCAGCGCACCTAGACGGAATACTTGCCTCAGAAGTCTCCAGCTTACAGGCCTTGTCCGAACCGGGCGTAGGCTGGAGTTGGCGAAGGTTCTTTACGGTCACCAGCTCCCTCCCGTTCGGTCTCGTGCGGGACCGGGAAACAATTCCCTCTCGTTCGTTGCCTTTCCCGCGCAGATGACGCAACTGTCAAGCACAGGTGCTTGCCCGCTCGCTGAAAGGTGCTAACGAAATTTCACGATAGCGAATGCAGCCGCGCGGCAATCCTGCGTACTTGGAGGTCATTGCTGCACGAGAGCGATTCGCAGTTGGGCACCTCTTGCGGCGACGAAGCTTTTAAGTGAGCTGCATGGAGCACTCAAGCAAATTTTATGCCACTCCTTTCCTGCTTTCAGCCTTGGAACAGTCAAGCGGGCCGCTATGTTATCGCCGGAGTAAGGTCAATATTTTGCCTTGCATGGATTTTGCTTAACATTGACATGTTGAGGTTGCTTATTATGGTATTGAGTCCTTATCTAGAACTAAGTATAAATGCCAGGGCCGAAGAAAAAAAACTGCTTGACAAGAGCTCCGGCCGTGATTGTTTGGCAGTAGACATTCATAAAAAAACTACTACATGACACGTCTTACATAGCAATAGGTAAAAAACAAATACATAGAGAAATGTATCGGCGTGAATTAACAGCTTTCAAGGTACGTGTTCAATCCGTGACACAAATATGACTCGCCGATTCTGAAAAACATATATTAATAAATAGACATATAACAAGTAAGCACAGCATGGTATATGAAATAAAAAGAAATAGATAAGGCAATGTTTGCCAAACACATATGCGTAGGTTTTCTACGTATCGATATGCGTAGGTGCGTCGTATCTATATTATGATATACTCAGCTAGAAGACTTACGCACATGTAGCAAACGTCTTATATACAGGGTGTTTCAGCGAACACTTTCAATCATATTTTAAGATCGCCTGCGGCCGACAGTGCAATTCTAGTCTATGAGCTACTGTACTCGAAGAGGCGGACATTGCTTTCAGAATAAATTGAAATGCATAAACGACTAATTAACGAAAATGCACTAATCACGTTTTTAACTAACTACCTTATGGGACATATTGCAATTTACAAATTCTAGCGGGTGAGAATGGAAGGCATATCCACTTGAAAACAAATGTGTGGATGAGACCATTTACAAGATATGCGCCGTCAAACTTGCGGTAAAAATGCACTCTTGTTCCACTTACTTTCTTAACAGGATGTCGTTTTAGGCATTGAAGTACAAAACTACCGAGAACGCCGAGGGATTTCTCCGCAAAGTTCGGCAATTAGTATCCCGGAAGTAGTGCCTTCGTGATAATTCGTTCCAAGTAGATCCGCCTGACGTACTCCCCGTCTAGAATTTGTAAATAGTAATACGTGCCATACGTTAATTAGTTAAAGACCTAATGAGTGATTTTTCTTACTTTTTTGATTATGGTTTTCAGTGTTTTGTGTAAGTAATGTCCGCCTCTTCGAGTAGACCAGCCCATGAATTAGAATTGTGTTATCTGCCACAGGCAAATGAAAAAAAAAAATTAAATGTGTTCGCTGAAACACCCGGCATAGAGATAGTAGTACACACTGTAATGCATTGAAGCCGTGATGGTAATGCATATAATTCACAGATCACGTTCACAAAACAACTGAACGGTGAACTTGAAAGAAAAAAAAAGCGTCCAGCCTTTATGCCCATCTATCCAGTACAGATAAAATGCCATTTTTGACCGTGAAAGTGTACTTCCGTGCATTTTTAAATATTGTTTATCAACACAGACATACGATACTTTAACTATTTGCGCCATTGATTGGTCCACAAAAGCGGGATGGACTACGTTGTTGCCCTCCCAGTGTCATACTGCCTTTCACTTGGCTTTGCTTCACTGTAAGGGTTTGATAATTTCTTATCACCGGGCATATAGTTACACTGCCAATATAATTTATTGCAAGGTTGGAGTCATACAGTTCAGCAAAGCGCAATATGTTAAGTGCCAGAAATGCAGGTCGACTGTGTGCGTCATACGAAATTCGAGCGGCGTACGAGGCTCAGAGATGATTTTTTTTTTTTTTTTTGTAAGGCAGACAGTTTACAAATATATTTTAGATTTCGTTTTCGACTGCGTGTTGTAGTAGGTTGCGTGGGAGACGAACACATTATTGCACAAATAACTTTATTTTCATCGGAACAATGTCTCGTAATTTGCAAAGTATAACACATTCCCTCCGCCATTTTTTTTGTGTTACACGTCCCATACTCATCCCATTTCAACTGTTGATTTTCTCACGTCGAATACAACATCTATCTTTTCAGCTCCAAGAAAGACGTTTTAGTTATTAGTTGCGTGTTTTTGTTGGGCGTTAAACAAAAAGGTCTTCGTCTTCTTTTTATCTACAATAATATTGTTTTAGACCATAATGATAGGTTATATGGTGTGGTATAAGCTACTGGTGATATATTTACTATGTTATACGATTGGAAGAATAGGGCTGTATCATCATAATCATAAATCATGGATCTGTGTCACTAACGACTGTTGTGTCATTGGTGTATATGGTAAAAAGTACACGCCCCAATTTACTCCCTAGGGGGACCCCTGCTTGTATAAGTTTAGTAAACCTGACTGCTCACTTGAAAGAGCGTAGGTTTGGGCATGTTGGTGTTCCATAACTTTTAGGTTCTTAGCGCACAAAAAGGGGCTAGAGACAGAGATACGACGCGGACACAGCGCCACATAGACATAGCGCTGTGTCCGCGTCGTACCTCTGTCTCTCGTCCCTTTTTGTGACTAAAATCCTAAAGGTTATGCTCACTTGCAATACTAACACATTGATTTCGTGTTTTCAACTATGACTTAAGAAGTTCAAGAGGCAAGCGCGCCATATTCGTAGTGCTCTAATGTCACGTACAACTTGATATGATTGTATCTATCAAAGGTTTTAGAGAAAGTGTTAGTATTTGCTAAATTGTAGTAATATTAGATCATTTTGCATTAGTAGGGCCATTTCTGTGAAACCCGAACTGATGCTCAGTCAACAAATAATACTTATGGCCAAATGACACAGCACTTATACAGATAACTGTCTCTAGTACTTTTGAATTGATAGAACGCACTGATGCCAGTCAATAGTTGGAGAGGTTGTTTCTGGTACCATATTCGAACAAAACAGTCACCTTTACGCCATTGCATACTTGACGAAAATACCCAATAAGTCAGATACACGGGGGTGTCCCAGCTATCATGCACCAAAATTTTTAAAAACGAATTTGCCACGCAGCTTGACAGAACCAAAGTAATGTTGTTTGCCGTCGCTTTGAGATACACAGATTATTTTTTGAATTCTCCCTAATTCAATTATTAGTCTTAAATGTTTAGTCAACTTCTCAAATATTATAATTAGATGAAAAGTGTCAATGAGAAAACTGTAAAGTAACATTAAATACTCTCGATATAGCTTTCTGTTGCTCAACACTTGCTACATAAATGTTTTTCTCAGCGTGAAAGAAGCCGGCGAACACACGAAAGATTGCCGTGCGACTGGCCACTCGAGACACTTTCTTGCGTCCCGAAGAAATTTCTTTACAAAATTTCAGTAATCTTAAACGCGGAAAGCTCGTTAGCGCTACTTGTACGCACAAAGTGATGCTGCATTTGATTTTTCTTGCTAATCAACTTCAAGCATTCGCTTAAAAATCACGGCCTACTTGTCGTTTTAAGCTTGCGCACTTTTTGGTATTTAACGCATGCTTAATTTCTATAAAACCATTCAAGTATCTGCATAAATGTGTTATATTCGATATCAGCATTGCTAAATTCAAGCACCAAGATACAATCCAGCCTCAAGTTGGCTTCGAAAATTATTCATTGACGCTAGATTTATAGGCTGGACAATAGGCGACTTGGAACAATGAGCTTTTGTGTCAAGTGCATCACTTTGTCTAGAAATCAAATAAGTAGGCAGTTGATCCTCTATGTCTGCTATAATGACTCCAGCTGTGAGATCACGCCTTGAGTTGTTTATAATAAATAAATCAATTAAGCTTTCGGAGACATCTGCGATAAGAGCAGGGCAGGCACCATAATCACACAGCAATATGAATCGAGGAGCAGTAGGGCGCGCGAAATCGAATTAAGCTACCAAACTGAAATTACAGTGACCACCTATATGAAGTCTCGGTTTATTCTGACGTTCACAGTTACGTAATTCCTCTGATACACGTCTCAAATGGGCATCCATCAACTTCCTTAATAAAAGGTAGCTTCGGACTTCCTTAAGGAGTTCGACCTCAAGGGAGTTGTGGTCGTGTCACGTGGCCACTATCAGGTCTTAAGCAATAGCCACACGGGGCCCATGAGGCGCTGCGTAGTTAGTATACGCGCAAAAATTCCTATCTAAGAATGCTAAGCCAATTTTACTTCATGTTTTTTCAAGCAAATTGGCTATAAAAACTTTATACTGGAAACCTATCTACTTAGCTGTGTTTTTGTTTACGGTGTGACGCGGCTAGCAAGCTATCGGTCACGGCAGGATGTCAAAACTAAATAGATTATACGGACGGTATCTTTCGATTGCTCAACATGCGCTTAATAGCAGGTTACGGAATAATGAGGAAAAAAAGGCACTAGCCTATTTCCCAAGTACATTTGATGTTCTAACTTGCCACCTTAGAATAGAATACGGTGGTGTGAAGAGTTCGTTAGCGATTCATTTTCCGACCCTGCAATACCACAGCGAAATAATAAATAAAATGAATGCTTAATGAAACAAGTCGAAGTGAATGTGCGTTGTCAAATGAAGCATGCGATGAGAACTTCAGGTATTAAAGCATCTAATAGCCCCACCTTTCGTTTTCTCCATTTCAGTTCCTCCTGCAAAGCCTGTCCTTCGCTACATCTCCAAGGAGGGGGTCATGGAATCCGCTGGCGCCGTCATTGGTCCCTTCAATGAGGGCGAACGACTCGTCATCCTTTGCGAAGTTTCGGGAGGTAAATTTCTGTTCTGTTTCAACAAAGCTGACAGTCGCGAAGACCAAACGCCGAGTGATTCTGGCAAGAAAGAGAGAAAAAAGAAAGAAAAACTACTGTCATCTTGCATTGGATGACACGCGGCCATAATATTTCTAGTGATTTACCTGGAGCCGCCTCCTTCGGTTGCGAGTTGCGGCGGAGTCCTAGAACGCTTTGTTTTATTGGTCACGAAGCTTAGCGCGACCTCTATAAAAATTAAAGCTTGATATATAACACCAAACATAGCTGTACGTCGATCCAATTGTATATATACCACGTGTTTCCGCGTAGACTTCAAGCAATTTTTAAGAATCGCCCGTGACAGATAGAGCAATTCTATTCCGTGAGCTGGTCCTCCCGATAAGACACGTTTTACTGGCCCGACAGGGCGCAATGCAAAATTGGCTAATCAACATAAACATTTTTAATTATATTTCGACTTAATTATTTAGCGGTATACAGTGCAAGTGGCGAAATGTAGCCAGTGAGTTGCAAAGCACATCCACTTGGAGCAAATACTAAGGATGGCAGCGGTTTTGAGATATGCGCCGTCAAACTTGAAATAAAAATGAACTGTTGCTTCGGTTACATTTTTTAGGAAAATGTTATTATATGCATTATAGCACAAAAATAACTGGGACGCCCATGTTTTTCGTCGCCAACTTCGGGAATTAATATGTCGAAACTGGTGCAATCTTGAAAATTCGTTCTAACATGTTACGCCTTGCGAGCTCACCGACTACAATTCATAAATTACAATGCGTGCCATAAAGTGATTAATGAGTTCATTAGTGGTTGTTGTTAATTAGTCGAATATGCATTTACATTTATCGTGATAGTAATGTGCGCCTGTTAGAGAAATCCAGCTCAAGGATTACAAGTGTGCTATCTGCCACAGGTGACCCTTCAAAATTGGTTAAATTAAAACACGCGGCATAGTTACCGTGGGTCAGAGGAGGAAAACTCATGTGCAAGCTATGCCAAACCTGATTAAAGGCCGCTGCAACAGCCTTACGGAAACTATTTCGAGGAGCGATGCGAGTAACTTAACGCTGCAACGAAGCCCGGCTCCTTTAGATCTATAGCCAAGGGGATCAATTAAGTTGGAATGTGTAGTAGGTATCACATCCGCTTCGCTTCTCTATCAGGTTTCATTGCGCCTGGAAACCACGTGCGCTCTAGAACGACTCACGCAGCGGGAACGTTATCGTACAGGTGGCGGGACCTCACTTCTAGTTTATTGCTCTGAATAACAGAAACAGTTCCACGCACAGTCAGTTAAAGGAGGAGAAAGCCTTTTATTAGAAAGCATTGAGTTCTGCCGGCAAGTATGTAACCACCTACATGCAACTCTGCGTATGGAATGCGGTTTGGGGACAGAAGGGCGCTATAAGACGGACGTTGAGAGGGAGGAAATAGAGGAGAAAGACTGCGAACAAAAGTATGATCATTATATGTACAGGTGAAACGAAGGTGTCTGTGCTGACGAAACATTTGATCTTGTTAACTACTACTCGAATGTCCAGAAGAACTGATGACGAATAAATTTTACTGAAAATGAGCTGACGAAAGTTTTCGTCGTCCCCAGGCGAGTGGCTTCCTCAGCCTAGGATGCTATGGTCCCTGAAAATAGAAAATCAAAAGCTAAACGTTGCTTTCAGGACAAGGCATGGGACCTAGTATTCGTGCTAGCTTCTTTGGTTCTCGGAAGATGTTCAGGTGCCATTCGTTTAAATAACAAGTCGTTTTCTTTTTCTCAGCTGGAAATTCCAATAAATTTTTTCCCCCGTTTCTAAAGCAACGCCTAACAGGCTCGTATTAAGCCAATAGACACTGGAGCCGAGGTAAGTGTAGAAAATTAGCAGTATTTTTAATTAAATGTGGAGGTCACAAGGAAAGGAGCAATTATTAGTGGTAGAAAAGAAAACTTGCCACTGGTTGAAGCCTCTCACGATCTCCGCATGGCACGTGCGATGCTCTTTGAATGGAGCTACAGTGATGGCTGCCCCCCCCCCCCCTCCCCGTCATCTTTTCTTGAGGTATTTATGTATTCTCTTATCAAATTAACCCTTGGAATGTTGGCCAGCACAACTCACAGCCATGGCGCCAAGTGTGAAACATGCTTTCAACCAAAGGACTACGTATTGTGGCAGCTTAGGAGAAGGCAACGGGCCAATAAACCTGCATGTGCTACCTGAGCAGGGTGTGGAGGATTCGCAGTGTGTGGGTTCGGGTCCCACCGACAGAAAGTTGTTCTTTTGGTCCACTTTCCTTTCCATTTACACTATCATTTCTACGCTTCAATTAAAAACAACAAATAATTTCCGCTATGCTTTCCTTGGCATCATTAACTGTTGACTTCATGTTGTTCTGACTAAGAAATATCGGGCCCCTCGGTTCCCCTTCTTCTCGTTTGCTAAAGGTTTACTTAATTGAAGTTTATTTAGACGTTAAGAACATGTAATTTTCCCTGTGCTTTCCTTGGGTTCATTGTCTGTCGGCTTCTCATGGTGTTTCATAAATAAGATTGAACTCCTCTATTCCTTTCTTTCATCCTGCTCAGCTCACAGCTATCGCAGTAAGGAATGACGGTTGGACGAAGACGACACAGGTAGCTGCTGTTGAGTAACGCGTTCACGTGAATTCGACAGTTCATTGTATCAAGTCGACGTGGGAGTTTACTTGGAAGTCTTGAATTTCAAGTGGGATCAGTCGAGTGAAGGAAGTGATTCCGAGGAAGCTGTAGACTCCACTGGAGATTACAATTAATGTGGGCGCATTTGTTCCCCATCACAGTCCCATGACAGTCCCATCAGCTACATCCGCAACCGTCGATTACATTATTATACTTTCAGATGTGATGGGTGAACTGTGCTTCCACAGAAGGTTATATGGCGATGTAAGCGGAACATGCAGTATTATTTTTTTTTACCCATCAAGTCCGGTAACTGGTACGGCAAGCCATTTGACAACATTTTCCGCCGCCAGTGGTGTTACAGTTTAACAGACGGCAGTGGCCAATTTAGGCTTGGATGGAGGTTCATGGTACCGCCACCACCATCACCACCATCAACAACAACGAAATATTGAATCAATTCGTAGTCATCGTAGGGCAGAGAACGCAAAACACAAATATCGATTATGGTATTTTCTGAAGAAATGCCAACTGAATGTATGAAAAATGATCTAGCTATGCGGGCCTGACCCGCTGTTTGGCGACTGTAAAGCATTCTGCAAGGAAGGCAGATGTCATCAACGAAACGTGAAGGATCACTGAAATGTAGCACCAGATTTGTTCATTGAATATGCTTTCATATTGTGGAGACGAAGGCAGCAACTAACCAAAATTAGCACATTTCGTGATGTTGCCTAAACTAAATTCGTCTTGTCATACTGGCCCAGAACCAGCCGCGTAACGCAATGAGGCGTTCTGCCAAGTACGACTTGAGGTGGCGTTGGAAAATTACGGTTTGACGAGACATTAAAACAACGTTACTGAAGTAAAAGAGGAACAAAAGCACAGGAAGCGACACGGATGGGCGCCAACTTTCGACTCCTTCATTACTACAGCGTCTGATCATGAAATTACGTACGGCGGCCATGTGCCTCGTTTCCTGGACGTTTTGGTTCTTTTTGATACCGCATCATATAGACTCCCCAAATCGCCACCTTCGAAACTTTGTCACTGACGATTTCCCTCTGCTGTCTGTCTTAGAAGTACGCTGTCTGAAGCGCGAGTGATTAAAGTGTCGCTCGTAATGTGCGACCCCAACGATGAACCAGTCGTGCGAAGCCATTCTCAGGGTTATTTTAAACAAACGCCGCAGCTGCTGCTATTCGGGAACGTGTTGGTTGTCCTAGTTAAATGCTAGTCCTACCTACACTTACTTGTCAGTATAGCATCTCTCGTGGTGCTGCGAAAATGACTTATGACCCAAATGTAAATAATGAAAATTAATAGGAAGTTATCTTTTATAAAAGAAGTAAAATGAAAGCTCGCAGTGGTGCATGACCGACCATGGTGGATAGGTAGAAAAGAGGCGCGTAAGAGGGGTAAACATAAAGAAGAATTTTTTATTAGAACTGTTACCTAGCTCTGTTTCATGTGACGTCCTTTTATCCAAGCCACAACACGTCAAAAAAAGAAAAAAAAAAAAACGATGCACTATAACAAGGTAGTACAACCATGCTTGTGTTTGCATCGACGTGTATATGTGCACCCGGTGCTCGGAATTAGAATTTGATTGCGTTCGCACCCATATTTATAGATGGACCATTGCCGCAACAGGAAACGCAAGAAATTGTACACTTGCTGCATTTAACGGTGTAGCTAGCCCATCAGACGTGTTCTGGTTCCGTGCTCTCTGTCATCTAGGCTCAGAGCACTTAACAGCCTTCAGTCACTGGGAGCAGCTTTGCCCTAATAGCTTTCTGTATGTTGCTGCTGCAGGCTGTGTAGCAGAGATACAGTGCTTCTTAAGAGGGTCTCACAATAGAAACTGAGCGTACGTTTACCGGGCCCATGAGACCACACGTGCGGCATCAGTCGCTTCCAGAAATCGCGTCTTGCGCAACAGCGTCAACAGTGTTTCGAGAAGGAATGCCAAGAGCCGATGTTTATTTCTTTCTTCCTCTAAATGGAGACGCCAAGCAGCGGAAAGAACAACGGCACGAAAAAAGGCCAGTCTATAGAAACGCCATTAGATGCATGCTCGCATATCTACGAGCGTGCAGATAACCGTCAAACGGTGAAGCAGAAGCTGTTAGCTTGGAAAAACAGTTCAGCAAGCTTGATGATCCTACTTCGTTTTATTTTTCACTTAGTATTCTATCGAATTAAACGCAAACATCCACTCAGGCAGCAGCAGCCTGCATGCTTTACGCAGCTAATTTTCCTCTACATGCGCGTGCGTACCCGGTTGCGTATTTCCAACTGCTCGTAGGTACAACGGGGCGTGGAACTTGCGGAGACGACGGACGTTTGCGCGCATGCGCGAGAGAGCGGGTGCGAGAGAGAAAATGTGGGGAGTTTTGATTCTTGAAAATACGACTCTGCCTAGGTACTACGGAGGAGTCCCTTGGGGCGCGGTGTATGCGCTTGTCCCTAGGCGCGCCGTGCCGGCAGAAGTCGCGGGGCGCGGTTGTGCTGAACTTAGCATCGCAAGTTGGCGGCTCGACGCAATCATAATTAATCGATCATGTTTTTACTAATGAAAACAACGTGTCATTATTTCGCATTATTGGCGGCGCCTCCAGGACACCAAAGCGGCAACGGGGATATCAAAGCTAGAAGCCGGACTGGTCCGTGGGTTGGGGCTCGCAGAGGCCTGCGCGTGCCAGGGGAGTATAAGATCGGCTGTCCGCTATCGCGGACAGCCAATGTTTTATGCGAACACCCCCAGGCACGCTTCGGCCTCTGCGGCCCCAACCCACGGGCCGCCCGGCTTCCAGCTTTGATCCCCCCGCTACCGCTTGGGTCCCCCGGAGATCCTGCGCCGCCTGCTTTAATATAACCTCAGGTGCTCTCCTGAGGCCTCCGTTTGCCGGTTACATGTGCCCTCCTGGAGCAGTGCTTGTAAAAAATCCGATCTATCGTCGCGACGAAAAATTCGACCCGCGACTTATAAAACACCAGTCAGAACATTGTCCCTTCAGACACAGCGATCACCAAGCGGCGTCCGCGCCCACTGCCTCACCGCGCGGGCAGCCAGCGGCGGAGCGTATAAACCAACTCGACCGAACTCCGCAATGCCGGCATGTCAAGGGACAAACGAATACAACGCAATCTAAGAAACCTCCTCCGTAGTGCCTAGGCTGAGTCATATATTCAAGGAGCAAAAGCCCCCAGATTTTCTCTCTCGCGCCCGCTCTTACTCGCGCCTGCACAGAAACGTCGAGCTCCGTCAAAAGTGGCACGCCCCGTTGTAGCTGCTAGCGGATGAAAATACGCTACCCGGTTGCGCGTTTTGCGCGTGCAACAGGGACAACTAAATCGCGCCGCGCCACACGTAAGAGCCAGCGGATTGCAACGAAGCTCGAAAGATAGCGCGGATTGCCGCGTAAGTGAATATTTCTTTTCGACGAACTTCCAGGGGCCGCGCCAGCTTCCATTTCTCCCACCATTAGAATACGTGTAGTAACAGCAGCAGCAACAGCAGCAGCAGCAGCAGCAGCAGCAGCAGCAATGTGCAGTTCGATAACCGCGGGGCCCACGCAACCCGTTACTGACACCACAGTGTCGATAAAGGGACTCTCTCCTCGCGAGCAAAAAGAGAGGCGACTGATTCTATTGCCGGCCTCCGTGCGAGTGTGCGCGGGTAAGTATGTAACCGTGTTAGCGGCCATCTTTCCTCAGGCCTGCGGGTGCGGGGGTGGCGAGTGAAGAAGGGCGCGAAAGAGAGAGTGCCGCATTGTTTGGCTGCGAGTGCGCGCGCTCTCCGCAGTTTCTGTTTCTGGGCGCGCTCCCTACATACGCACACCCCGCCACCACGGTGCTTGCACAGTCGCCTTGCTGCTCACATCGGGCTCCCGTGTGTGGAGTGCTGGCGCAAACGTCCGCGCTTCGCCGTGTTACCTTAGCTGGCCGGATCGTTTTCGCGCGCGAGCACGGTTTCGATGACCGCGGGTGCACGTGAACTCGCTAGTTGAACGGCGACGTGCTTCGCTCAGCTTGCACCTTAATTATAGCTTACTTCGTTTTTTTCGTCGTTTTCCCCTATGATTGCGATATTCCTTGTCGCGGTCTTTTCGCGGAAGTCTTTATATCTTACTTCGGGTTCTTTCAGTACTTCCATTTCTTGCTATCGTGCAGTGGGTTTCCTGTGGAGGCACTTGGCTGTCTGCTGGCTTGTTTTAGTCGCTCGGCACGCAAGGAACATGCTCGGTACCCGTGAACATGCACGTGAGGATCCGGAGGCCATCCCGGAGAATTAGTTAGTTGGTTAGTCTTTCCGAAAGCCTAAAGTCGATAAATTCTTTTAATTGTCCTTTGCAAGGGGGCGCAGCTGGCAGAAGGAAAAACGAATTGTGGTGAAGACTTCAACCCATGACTGCAAAATTCACCTCTTTGAATAGTTTTGAACAGGTTATGGCGCTGCGCTTCTGAACCCGAGATTATGGGTTCCGTGGCGGCCGCTGCGGCCGCAGCGTCCGCAAGGGCCGAAATACGAAAACGCTCCCGTGCTTTATTTTTAGGAGCACGTTAAAGAACTCCAGGTGGTTAAAATTAATCCGCAGAGCTACCCCCCCCCCCCCCCCCCCCGCCATAATCTTATAATCAGATTGCGGTTTCGAGGCGCACAACCCTTGAATTTAATTTCTGATTTTTGAAATGTTGCACTCAACAAATGTATACAGTAGCCATTTCAACTTTCAGTTACGTGCTTATCTGAAAGCGTGCTCCATTAAACTTAACGAATCGGAGGCCGCGTTTTGCGTTATTATCTTAATAGAGGGTATCCTATATTTCTTGTGTTAAAATTGCATACCTGAGAAAGAAAATCAGTGAAATTAACGCAATATTCGTACCTTTGCGAGAGCGTATTGTCAGCACAAGTACACCTTAAAGAAGATGTTTTCAATGCGACTAACATTAATTGGGAACTTCACAAAGTTTTCTGGTATGTCTGTTTGTCATCGGCTAACCTCTTTCTCGCCAACTTGGGTCACTGGGTGGTCATGGTCGAATGAGCATCCGGCTGTTGCACTGAGGGAACCGGGTTCCAAACCAACCATCAGATCATCTTTGGTTTCTGGGTATGTTCGACTGGGTATGTGCCGCTCTTCAAATAACCTCTTTGACGCCAACTAGCGTCACTGGGGGCGGGACACTTTTCAATAAAGAAATAAATCTGTAAATTTCCTCAGGTGCTGGGCGGTTTCTCACATAATTCACATGAGGCATCCAGGAGAGATCTCTGTTAATGACCACCCTCCAAAAATCTGTGACTTGTGCTGTACGAGATCAGCTGTCCGTCGACGGATATCACGTATGGAGGCATTGGCTGCCTGGTAAATGCCACCACTGCACAGTTTTCACATGATATTTGAAGTCCTTGCTCTCGGAGGTAGGATGATGTTCAAGTGGCTGCCTTCCGAAGCCGCGGGCGAAGCTGCAGTCGCGTCACAGCCGACGCCCATCTATGCCGACAAATGTCGTCGGCATAGATGGTGCATCAAAGGATGTCGGCGAGTCCAATTAGTGTTACACTGAGGAGCGCTGGGCTCAGTACTCCGCGCTGAGGCACCCCATGGTTCCTGTAATGCTGGGAGGTTGGGCCATCCTTGGTAAGTATGAAGAATGATCTCTTTTGTAGACAGCTACTAATCCAGAAATAGATCTTGCCACCAAGTCCTACTGCGTCTAAAGCGTTGAAAATCATTTCGTGCGTTGCGTTATCGTATGCTCCTTTAACATCGAGGTGCAGGTCAGCAAATAATCTTTTGCAAGACTCCTGGTCCTCGACGTACGTCACCAAGCCGATAACGTTGTCTATGGCAGAACGGCCACGCCTGAAACCGGCCATTGTATCTGAATATACCAGGTAATGTTCGAGGTACCATTCTAGCCGTGCTAGAACCATCGTCTCCATTAGTATTCCGACGCAACTGGCAAGCGAAATTGGTCGGTATGATGTAATGTCTACAGGTGACTTGCCAGGCTTGGGCAGTGGAATCAGGGGCGCGATTGGAGATATTTTGTTCGATACGCGTTCTGTTCAGTTGCTGCAACGTCACAAAGTTGCAGTATGCAAAATTTGTGATAGCGGGGCGGAGAGAGCAGCCAATCAGGAAGCGGTGACCTCCCCGGAAGTTTACTTCCGTCGTTTGTCGTCTGCTTGCAGACAGTATACTACAAAACGAAATGTTTCTCGTCTTCCAAGTGAATGAAATCGTTACCTAAAAAAACGTATTTTATCTTCTCAAGCCCAAACACGTTTTCAAATAGTAGTACGTGTGACTACTGCAATTTATAACTATTAGGTTCTTTGCGTCGTCCCTAGGTGGTGTCGCGCACAGCGAGAAGAAAAAAAGAAAAAGAAAACGACGGGAGGAGTGGCGCACTTTTCAAGGGGCAGCGACAACATTCCAGTGGCTCGCTGGCACCAATGATGTTATCGATTTATCTGTACAACCAACGAATTATTTGTTTCGAGAAACAAAAATGACGCCGGAATTCACTTTCTGCCATTTCTTCAAACGCGCTTTCGCACCGCCACCCGCTCTCCTCCTTCCTCTAGAAACGCCAGCGCAACAACCTAAGTTCCCAACGGAAGCGCCATTTTCTCGAATTAAACTATGGATTCGATTCAAACGTGCTATTCCGCAGCCGAAAAGGCCGCCTGTTGGATCCAATCCAATCCACCAGACGCGCCATGCGAAGCCATATGATCGCTCCAAACTTCTCAACTCCCGTCGCGTTCGGACGAAATGCTCGGTGGGCGGATGATTGACAGGAGCGTGTCGTCATTTTGACGTCACCAAAAACGGGGCGGCGCCCCGCGGCTGGCGACGTCGGCGCGGAGTAGGCCAATCGCGCGCGCCGGTAACCGAACGAACGCGCCGAACAACCATCTCCGATCGCACCCCTGGTGACTAGTCTTCCATTCCTGGGGAACCGCACCTGTCTGCCAGGAGCTGTTGAACAAGAGCAGGAGTAATTTGAAAGCCTTTTTGCCAGGATTACATAGGGCGTCGGGTCCTGGTGATGATAAACGCTTGCAGAAGGCAAGGGCAGCTTCGTGTTCGTCCATCGTGAGAAGACTTTCCATGTGTGGGTCGGCTGAAATCGGTGAGTGGTCGAACGTGGATGTTCCAGCGGATCTAGTTTCGCCAGCAATCCTTCTGGAGAAACCGTCAGCGACGTCAATCTCTCTTCATTGTTGGTGAAGGGCCAAAGTGTCGAAATGGTGGCAGTGCTCAGGGGTTCCACGGAGACCATGAACAGCTTTTTTTTATTCAAGTACCCTAAAGGCCCATACGGGCATTACATAGGGGTGTTGCAATAAATTAGTGATGAATACAGTATACGCACTTAAAGAGATAATGCATGCCAAAATAAAAAAGAACACAAGTGGGTGAACAAAACAGGGGGAAAACAGTAATAGCAATACAATGCCCCATCCTAAACGTTGAAGATACCTATAGCATTAAAATGGGTGTTATACAAAATCAACGTAACTTGGTCACTTCATACGAGGAAAAATGCTTGCTAAAAAAGTACACATACAGATACTGCATGAAACAATGAAATTACACAACCAGATAAAATGTTATGCACTACAAGGAACTAGGTGTTAACCTAGAACAAATCCATTTGCGCAAGGATTATTAAAATATGGTGAGGAAAAAAAAGCAAAAAAAGAAAAAGTGCACTATAACACAGTGATGCCTATAACGAATGAGCAAGTGAATCCTACGTCAGTACGTTAAAATAGTGTTTTAGTTTTGCTAGGAAATCATCATGACTTAGAGCTAATACGATTTCATTTGCTAAATTATTCCAGTGATATATCGCGAGAAAGAAGGGCAAGTGACTCAAGAAGTTAATGAGCACAAGAACGGGCTGCACTTTGAAGTGATGATCAAGGCGCGGGAAGATACGATAGGCGGGCCTGATGTGGCATGCGCTGAAAGACGACCTGTAGTGGTAAATCTTGTGAAAATGGGTAAGATGTCCTACCAGTCTTCGATTTTCTATCGAGGGGAGATTCAGAGATATTTTAATGTTATATATGCTAGACGTCCGTGAGTAATTTTTTGTAATGAAGCGGGCTGCTTTGTTCTGGACTGACTCGAGCTTTTTTATGGGGTACGACTGATGCGGGTTCCCAATAAACGACGCGTACTCCATTTTGGAACGAACCAGTGTCGTATAGGGTAATAATTTAGTGTACTTGCTTGCAGAGTAAAGATTACGCATAATGTAGCGAAGAGTTTCACACACACTGCTAGTAATCGCTTCGATGTGATGATTCAATGAAGCGTTTGAAGATAAATGAATTCCCAAGTATTTTTGTGCAATACTAATGCCGTTCATCGAGTAATGGGTAAACGACAGGCTACTAGATCTAGCGAAAGCTATAGCCTTAGCTTTTGAAACATATATTCCCATTTGCCACTGTTTACATCAGTCGGTAATTTTCGCGAGGTCAGAGTGCAAAGTGTCAGTGTCGGAAGAGTTTAATTATTCGTGTGCAAAGTACGGATTCACCTACAAATAGTTTTAGTGTAGATTTATTATTATTGCTGATGTCGCTGTCGTATAGCAGGAGTAAAACTGGTCCCAATACAGGGCCCTACACCACCCGGATTTTACTAGTGATCGCGGATAAGGAAAATTCATTAGTAGTTAGAAATTGGTACCGGTTAAGAAATTTGCTAATCCTATTCGTAGTCCTACTATTTATATTAAAATAGCGAAGTTTCAATAATAAATGGTTATGAGCTACCTTATCAAAAGCCTTCGCAAAATGAATTAATATGACGTCTATTCGTGATGAGTCGTTAATAGCTTGGTGCAGGTCAGAGACTAGCTCGAATAACTGCGTCTCACATGAGCGACCCTGTTGGAACCCGTGTTGGTAAATTAAGAGATGATTGTGCTCGGTTAGGTATTTCATAATTGCTGATGATATAATGTGTTCTAATAGTTTACATGGAATACTAGTCAGTGAAATAGGTCTGTAGTTAGAGACAGATGACGGGTCACCGGACTTAAAGATTGGAATTATTTTAGCTATTTTCCATTCGTCAGGAACGCATCCTGAATCAATAGATTATTGAAAAAAAAAAGCGGCAAAAATGTGAGATGTCACTGGCTTAGTTATTTTTAGCAGTTTTGGATAGATTCCGTCGGGACCGGGAGCCGAACTGTTAGAAAGACGATCAATAGCAGCTTCAATGCCCTTTTGAGTGAAAATGATGTCATTCGTGATGGAGGTACCGAATTCAGTGTTAGCGGGAACGGGAAGTTCACTTGTAAAAACAGAACAAAAGAAAGAATTTAATGCAGCAGCGACCTTCGATGATGGAAGGAACTCGTTGTGTTTCATCATGGAAATGAAGCTTGATGATGACGGTTTGCGGTGTATTACTTTCCAGATTTTTTTTTTGTGCTGTTTTCTAACATGTTGAAAATATCATGGTTGAAAAATTTATCTTTAGCTCCTTCAATTTAGGTTTTGCATAACTTGGATTGTTCCCGATAGCACTTGCAGGCACCGTCAGATATCGAAAGTTTAGCTTTTGAATAAGAGCGCTTTCTTTTATTAATGCAGTGCCTTACGTGAGAGGTGAACAAGCACTCCCAGTAGACCAAGGTATTTGTATTTTTGGTATGTGCTTTTGTTTAAGTTCAGTCAGCTTGTTACAAACAATCATTCACTTATCATTGCTATCATGATCATGCATGCCGCTGAAGAATTCTACACAAAAAGCCGAGAGCTCGCTGGCGATCATTTCAACATTTGTTCGCGCATAGTCATAAATTGTTTTCTTTTCTAGTACACTTTTTTGGCGCTTTAGATTGTATTCACAATGAACGACGTTGTGGTCACTAATGCAACCTAACACATGAGGAGACACGTTGACAGGTTCAGTGGTCAGCACAAGATCCAAGATAGCATCCCCCCGTGTTGGTAAGTAAACTATTTGGCTCAATCGGTAAGAAGAAATGGCGTGAAGGAAATCCTTACATTAAGCTTTCCTAGGACTGCCTTCAGCTGTAACCGTCCGCCAGTTAATTTCAGGGTAATAAAAGTCACCCGCAAGAATAATAGGTAAGCCGGGAAATTTGTTACGTACAAAGGTTAGCGATTTGTTTAGGCATTTATTGAATGTGTCTTGTGAGTCTGGAGGACGGTAACAAAGCTCAACAGCATAAGTTACACGTGAAAGCTGAAGCATGACCCATAAAATTTCAATACAGGAACCCCTGTCAAGTAGGCGTGCTTAGAAATTTTTTTTCTCTACTGCAATTATAACACCACCGCCTCGTGTTTCCACCCTGTCTTTTCGAAACAAAATGAAGTTTTTAGAAAAAGATAATTCATTGTAGGACACATCGCACGACAGCCATGTCCCTGTTCCCAGTATGATATCAACTGAGCAGGACTCGACAAACGCACAAAGGTGATCCTGTTTTCTGAAAAGACTTCTGAAATTTGCCGCAATAATAGACCGTTTTTTGTCTTCTGCATTGAGACGTCAATTGCCATTCGTGGCAGCCTCGTGTCTAGGGATGGCCACCACTCCATTGCTTGAAGGGTCGACTGTGAAAGTTCCGTTGCCCATTATAAGCTTATGAAACTGCAATTTACATTTCTCGTTCTGCTGGCACTTCACGTGCTCGAAATCACGGAGCATTTTTCTGATTAGTTGCATTCACGGTGAAAAATCTTCCTCGATCCATATGTAAGTTCTCCATATGTAAGACGAAGGTTTTCGTGCATTCAAAAACTCGCAGAATGACATCCATCGTTGCGATGCATTTTTGTCCATGCGACGCTGAATTTTTTTTTTTTTTGAGTTCTTCTGGCCCACCTTAAGTAATGTACAGACTTTGTATGCCTGATCTTCGCTCTGCACGACGACGAACTGCACGAAGCTTCTCCAGCTCAATGTCGTATTCAGATCATGCACATGAACATACTCAATCCCGTTAGAGGCTAACACATGTGGGCATTGAAGTTGCAGCAACACAAAATTGCTGGTACATCTCCAACAGAGAGACTCAGGAGGAGTAAAGGGCACGAAAAAGCAGAACCCCTTTATGGACACCATTGCCACTGCTTTCCCATGCCCACTGAAAAGGGACTTGAGCACGCCTGCTGCTTATTAGTGTCCAAGTAGTGGTGCTAATTTCGCTGAGAATGGCAAGTATAAGTAAAGGCTCATCGTTGCCCATTGAAAGGGACTTGAGCACGCCTGATGCTTATTATTGTCCAAGTAGTGCTAATTTCGCTGAGAATGGCAAGTATAAGTAGAGGCTCATCGTTACAGCGTTAATTACAGGGTCTTCCGTGAGGCTATCACAGTCAATGACAGCACACGAGCCCATTAGCAAGTCAATATCATTGGCTGAGTGCTGCGCGGTTGATGCCTCGTTACCAGTAACCACTGGTGAACTACGATGGACGCCAGATGATGATATATGGATGATGCCGTTGGAGAAGTAGTTTGACGTAGTAGTTCTGCGGGAACCCGCAAGGTGGAGAGAATTAATTAATAAAGGGAAAATCAGACATCCACCCGTTCGTGGCAATTGCTACAAAGGAAACCCATACGGGTTCCTCGAAAGAAAAGCCTCAGAGTTGAAGAAAAATTCGTCCTGGTCCGGGACCAATTGATTTGTAGCAATTGCTACGAACGGGTGAATGTCTGATTCTCCCTCTATTAATTGGAGAAGTAGTGCTCAGAAGCCATGCCTACTAATATCTATATACAGGATCCCTTTCGAGAGGCGAACTCCAACAAGCAGCCGAGCATCAGGCCGGGGACAAAAAGGACATAGCCCGCCAATGCAGTCCTCCCCCCCCCCCCCCCATGCTAGGTGGGATCGGGTACCCTTCCCAGGTGTGCTTTGCACACACTAGCCGCAGCACTAAATGCCGGCCTACAGAGCCACAACCAGTGGCCGGGTCTCTAGCCTGAGCTGCACAGCCTGGGGCCATTTATGTTGGATCAGACTGAAGTCCTCCCAGCGAGCGTGACGGCCCACCCTACTACTGTCACCTCGTTGGTCATTTTTGCGAGGCGTGCGAATACTATATTTTGAGACCGAATTGAATAGCGCCAGAAGCGAATCGAATTTCGCATACTTTTTGGATAGTTTTAGAATTTAGAACTGGTGTTCTAGCCATCTTATAGAAGAACATTCTCAATCCAGTAATAATAAGGTTGGCAAGTTTTTTGTCATTGCGTTTATGAACCTTTCCTTAATAAAAGCACAAAAGAGAGAGAGAAAGGCAAATGAAACACATGGAGGTTAGCCAGATGATATGTGCGGTTGGCTACTCTGTAGTCTGGAAGATGGAAAGGATGCGATAGATGCGGCAAAAAGAAAAACACACACACACATATAATACAGAACTGTTTCGGTGGGCGCTGTCACAGAGTCCGCGAAGTAGTTATATCGTTTTAAACTGTGCCAACGACACACTGATACATTCTGTGAAAAGACGGGGAATGCGGGAGATGGAAATTCAAGACGATGAGCAAAACGTGAATTCACCTTGTTCCTGCATTCACCTTGTCCCTGCATTCACCTTATTCACGTTTTGGCTCCTGCATTCACCTTGTTCACGTTTTGGCTCCTGCATTCACCTTGTTCACGTTTTGGCTCCTGCATTCACCTTGTTCACGTTTTGGCTCCTGCATTCACCTTGTTCACGTTTTGCTCATAATACATTCTGTGCCACACAGAGCACAATCACATCTCGTCACACAGTCCGGTGTCTTTTAAATAATGCAGCAGTGCCTTCATAGAGGCTCACGTTGATGATCGTGAGGTGAGTTTCCAAAACATAATTTACGTGAGTAGGCATGTGTCCTGTTGGCTTAGCGTGGCTGAGAGGGGTGCGTTTCGCGGGTTGAAGGGAGGGCACCGGCAAAGAAGACGCGCGATCGTTTCGCTGCACCCGCAGAAGTCACAAATTGGTACGCATTTCAAAATGCTACTCCAAGCGACAGACGGACTAGAAGGGTGGTGTCATGTCGTGGAAGGTCTGACAGAATACGCAGCTGTAAATTAGGGTCCAGGGTATGAAGGCGTGCACTTGTGAAGTCGGATGAATTCCGTTGATTTAATGTTAGGCTAGGCGCAAGCATGGAAAGTTTCTTTCGCTGCGTCGGTTCTTGAAAGAGGAATAACGACGCAGTTGACGCCGTCATGGGCAAATCCCGCAGCTGCGTCCGCTTGATCATTGTCATGTATGCCACAGCGATTAGGCAAGCATTCGTCGGCAATCTCAATTTCCCGTCGACGTTGGTGCAGAGTCAGATATTTGAAAGGAGAATGCTGTTGCCTTGATACCCGAAGTACACGCACAGTTCTCCATATCTGAGATAAGCGCTGGCGTCGATACGACTCACAGAATCGTCCCCATCTTTTAGACAGGTGCATCAGCGCGGTGTTCGATCTTCGTTTGCATCCACCTTGCCTCTGTGAGATCGTGGATGGATTTAGTTTACCTGTACCTTCTTTCAGCTCATCGGCGAATCGCGCGTAGTCGCTGCAGTTCAGCTTCAAATTCTTCATATTACGGGATAGACTGAAAATGCGCATAGCCTGTTGTTGCATGGATTTTTTTAAACTTTGTTTTCCTGACTTGAATGGTTCCCTTCCTGACATACTTCCTCAATGTGCGAACGACCAGACAATTCGTTCGAGAGCCGTAGATTAGTATTCACATAGTGCCTTTATCTTCAGATATGTGGGAATATGGTCACTTCCATGTGATTCGATGTGTGGGAACCATTGAACCTTTCCTTCTAGATGCCGAGAGGCCAGGGTAAAATATAGGCAACTTGTGCATGTAAGCACTCGTCAATATGTCAGACTAGCATCTTTGAGGTAATAGAGATCGTGCTGAGTGGCAGACGATCCTATAATCTCTTTCATCTGGAGTCCATCTTTAAACTCCCCCAAAGTGGATGATGAGCATTAAAATCTCCAGTGAGAATCGTAGGGCCGGGTGTCGCTGATAACGCGGCATGTAGTCGCTCGAAGTCGAAGCGACTTGAAGGAGCAATGTAGACAGCGACAAGAGTGAACGTGAGCTCCTTCGTTTTTAAGATTACGGAAGTGTACTGGTTGTGGTCGTGAGACCGAACTGGGTGCAATACGTACGTCAGTTTACATCTAATATATGCAGTGATCTTGCTCGTATGAGCAAAGGTATAGGACACGAATGCCTCATAGCTAGAAATGAGGATGGCATTCTGGATGGTCGATTCACAAATTACGAGGATGGGAAAAGGGTTTCCAGGACAAAGGTTTTAAAATCTCAAATTCTGGATTTGAGACCCCGGGCATTCCACTGGAATAGAGAAGCTTTCTTGACTTCATGTGGAAGGACAGCGAGGAGTGGGTCATAATGCTATGCGAAGCTTTCAAGCACTGGAGTCAACATGTCCAGTACTTGCAGTGCGCTACGAGCAGCCGGAGTGTCCCACTTTGTCAGTACGGTATATATAATATACTTATGACATTTGTAATAGACTTCAGCATAGCAATTACTTGCGAATTCTTGTCCCGAATGTGGTCAACTGCAGCAACATTCGACTATATTTCGTGGTTCATGTGCTATGGCCCAACTGTTTGGCATGCCTTCTGCAGCGCTGGCCATGCCTTACTTCATGAAGCAGCAATAGTATGGCTGCTTTTTTCGCTGACATTCGTGGTCTTATTGGAGACAGATGGTGATGGGGACGCCGTTGCAGGACGGGAAATCTCCGTTGAACTGGAAGAGGATTTCGTAGACTTTCGTTTGCGGAACCGATGTCGCCTTCTTGAAGCAAAATCATCTCTGTGCGATGATCCGTCTCTGGCCATCTTCCTTAGCATTTTCTGATATTTCTATAGGTGTGGACAGTCTTTTGAGCATACAGCGTGCGAGCCTTGACAATTTTAGTACTTGAGCTCCTTTGCAAGGCAAATGTCAGCGCCGTGTTGTTCGGAGCATTGTTGGCACACCGTTGAATTTCGGCAGACAGCTCTCACGTATCCAGTCCTTTGACATCTTCTGCACTGAGGTGGTCTGGGTACGAAAGGCCGTACCACATGCCGAAAGTAGCCGACCTTTACCTGTGATGGTAGGCACTCACTTTTGAAGACGAGCCTTACACAGCTCGAGTTGCCAAGGCGCCGAACTTGCTTAAGTAAGGAAACGCCATCTGTCACAGGTTCCATTAAAATGGGCATGTCGCTGTCGCTAATCGATGTTTCAGTATCATAAACAGCAGCGATGGTTTCATTTTCCTTTGGAACGAGGTAGGGGAAAGTAACGTTGCCCAGGAGCTTTATTGCCATCAAAGCATACATTGCGCTTCAGATGTGGACATCAATAGCTCGGGCGTTTTTTCGTTAATTAATTCTCATATCCTGAATTTCTCCTGGGACAAGAGCCTCTGGAGATGCAGAAATGGCGTGTCGATTAACACGGTTGAGGCTCTGCGCAGGTGTGCCAGGTACAGAGAATTTTGTGCGCCTATGGCCTTTGCTGTGGCATAACATTTGACTTACTTGACGAAGACCGTCCGCTAATATTTGTTTATTGGCCTTCCGGTGTACCACTCTCTCGAAGCCTTCTTAATATAAGGCGTCATCGCTTGAGCAGGAGCACGACACAGTGTCCTCGCTGTCAGCGTGACTTGGAGTGCAGTTTCTCTTCCTCGGGCCGGTTCCTGCGTCGACGTCATGTCGTGTCGGCTTTCTGTCGACTCCACTTTCATTGCCGCAATAATGAGAGCGGTGTCTGCCAGTAAAACGCGAAAAAAAAAGAAGACGAAAAAACTACAGCGGGAAATAACAGTGGTCTGTAGAAGAACAGCGCCGTCGACGTTCCAATATAGCGCATTAGAACAGGTATCGAGTTTGATCTACTCACGGCTTTCCGGGGTGTACGAATGATCGTGTTTTCGCGTGTAAAGCTTGGTTCCCTGAACGATTTAGCCTGCTCCACTACGTAATTTCTCATGTTTTATGTGTACTATGTCGGCTGGGATAAAATTTAATTTCCTTTTGCTCCAATTTTATATTTGATTGAGCCCAGTGGACGATGTTGAAATTTCCTGAAACTCTTTGCAAACATTCGTATTTACGAATAGTGACTACTCGATTCGAAGATTGATTCGAATACGAGAATATTGGATTTGTTATTCGATAGTTTAGAATATCAGCACATCCCTATTATGTTATGAGCCAACCCCACGTATTTCGAGCAGCCGGGGGCTCTGCCACCGCTGTCGGGCTCCATAGACTCCTCAAGCTTGGTCCACCTTTGTATGCCAGGCATCAGGCTGAGGAGCCTTTTGTCCTGACTTTTTCAAAGCAGCTAGGTCGCCCGTCGGCCCGGTCACAAGAGGGTCTACCGCATCTGTGACAGGATGTTTAAATGCTCTATCATCAGGAGTTCTGGAATATCATTTTATGTTACCATACCCAAATTCTAAAGCTTGGTTACGCTCCCTCGCCCTCTTATCCACTACGACCAGTGTTGCCCATGGCGCCTACGTGGAGGGGGCTGAGGTTAGACACAGCTAACGCTTCCTTGATCGTTGATCACCGGCTTAGATTACACGAGAGTGCCACCTCTCGCAGCGAATTGCCGTGTGGCCTGTATGAATCAACCACAGCACAGCAGTGTTAGCATTCCCACTTACATGCAACCAGTGTAAACTTTGCTAGCGCAGCCTCCATTTAGATAGATTACAGGGGCTAGCAATTTCCCCCAGCTGTTGATGTCGGGCTAGGCTGTCAACAGTCTCCAGACGTCCGTCGCTTCTCTGCCTACGCATGTCGCCTGTCAATGCCAGTGTTCTTTGAAGAAGCCAATAAAACGCTCTGGTCGTTTATAGGAGGTGACTATTTGTTTGATTTCAAAGCGAATAGCATTGCCTCACTTGATAGGTTTTTCATATCTAATTGGCCGAGAAGAGACGAGTAGCACGCAGGAATGGAGAGGGTTTTGGAGGGGCCGTGCTTGCGCAGCGAAAGTAGATAACCTGATGAGGAGGGTGGTGCTAGCGTCTGCGATTGGCCCATTTCTTCTTGCCTAGCTTTCGGGGTCTGGTAGAACATCATGGTGGCGTGCAACGGAAGGGTAAGAATGCAACTAAAACGTGTCCTCAGCTAAGAAACGTTGGCAGCACGTTGTCGTGTACGTGCTGAAATGGCTCGACAACCTTGTACTGGCACGCAAAAATGTTTATTATACGCCAATAAATCCATTTTCCCCGGCAGCTCCGAGTAGCAAATCCACACCGATCAGTGGGCAACCATCTTTTACTCATTTCGGAACGGTGCAGCCTGCGGCTGTTCTGAAAAAGAAAAGTCAGTTTTGTTCAACATTTTCATGCATCTTTAAGGCGTACATGTCACGTGGACGCAGTGAGTTTTAACGGTTTTGTGATGTACGTGACAAACAGGCGAAGTGTGCGCAGCCCTAAAGCTTTTGGCGAATTGCCGATTGCTGGTGGTGAAAAAGGCTTAGAATAGTAAACAGTTATTATTTTTGTTTGGTATAATTAAGCACAATCAGTGCGTACACGTCATATCAGGTGAGGAGCTTTCGGTGTTTTCCTGACGTCGCGTGTCATACAAGCGAAGTGGGGGTGGCCGGAAAAAAGTTTGACCAATAGTGGAGGGCTGACTGCGGGAATGGAATAGAAATGTTTGGAATAGCTTTACTTTATAGCGCCCCAGAATTCATCGTTCTCAGCGAAGCCTCGTTGTATTAGAGATTCTCCTATGGCTCAGCTACAAAAGAACGTACTAACTTCCTGCATTGACATATTCCAGAGTAAATTTACTGTGGTGAGTATGTATGTTGATAATTATGCTGTATGATTAACCTCCTGTTACGCCGCGTCCTCATTTTCTGTTACCCTATTTATTTCTGTATCTCACATCCTTTTGTCTATCACATTTGTCTTATCTGTACATTTTGTCCTGTGTATTACTTTCTAAATGCACTAGTACGAAGGCTCCGTAGCTGTTATTTGGCAATATAATGAGCATTTCTTCTTCTTGTTCTTCTTCTTCTTCTTCTTCTTCTTCTTATTATTATTATTATTGTTATTATTATTATTATTATTATTATTATTATTATTATTATATTAGCGGGGTTTGCGCTCTCTTTGTTCTGCTTGCAGACTATCCAGGGAACTCAGATCTCCTACACCGTTTCGCAAGTTATGCACAACAGTATGTGTTCATGAATTCGAATACGCGTCGGTGCTCTGGAATGGCATTTCTGGATCCAACAGTGACATTATCGGGCCCAGAAAATGTTTCTACGCACGAGTCGTCCCACAGGCCTGCGCAAGGAGTCGTCGACCGCGTAGCTATCGGGTGGCGCGGTGCTGAGGTTCCGGACAATAGAGATCCCCCTGTCTTGTACAACGAACTGACAAATTACTTTTATCTGGGGAGGCGGAAGTATCCGCCGCCGCACAGTAAATTGAACACGCCTCAGGCATTGACACTGAGACTCTTGCAAGTCGGGGCATACCCTAGCCCCGTCCTCCCGAAATTCAAACGTCAAACACTTGCACGCTTTGCTCAGACTTTGTCCACTTACATCACCTGCTCTGCCGGTGCCCCGCGTTACGGGGCGACGAACATCTTACGTTGTCCAAGTGGGAGGCTGCCCTACGTACTCCCGATTTTGAATCCCAACTATGGGCAGTCCAACGGGCCTGCGACGTCGTGGAGAGGGTAGGTCTTTCTGTCCCGACGTGGGAGCAGCCCGCTACGTGCTAGTGCACGTCCCGACGGACCTTATTAAAGTTTTGCTAACACGGACACTGGACCTTGTTCTAGCACTGTTGGATTATTGACACTGCCCTTACTTCGCTGCCGGCGTAATCACGCTGACCTTCTGTTTCTTTTCGAACTACTTCATGGTATCCTCATCTGCCCCGGACTCCTCACTTGGATCACGTTCCGTATTTCGCGCGAGATCACCACGGAACATAGATTTTTACATGTTTTCTCCTGTCATCACCAACACTCAACCATCCACAAAACAAAGAGTCTTTATAAGGCTTAGTTTCATGATGTGAATATTTTTTTGTAGTTCGTTATCATTGTACCTTTTCGAGCTTTGCGTTGTTGTGTCACAGTTTCACATACTGTTCAACTGCCCTTCTCCTTTTTCTTTTATATTCACCTTGCGTTTTGTTGTATGTACAGTCTTGTGCCTCATAATCAGAAAGTGGTTTTGGCACGTTAAACGCCATAATTTAATTTTTTTTAAATGTACAGTCTTCTTTTCAAATTTGTTCTTCTTATTCATTGAATATTTTTTCATTGATATTCCCCTGCAGTTTCTTTTTGTAATGTATGTGTGCACCAGTACTCAATTACTAGGGTTATTCCTGGGCACCGTAAAGGATTGATTGATTATTATTATTATTATTAATTATTTTTGTAGTTTAACACTGCACGCAGGTAATTAAGAGGCCGTCAAGCTTCGATTGCGACAGCACGCATTTCATTGCGCCATGGAAGAGAACCACAAATATAATCGGCCTTCCATCTATGCGACGGGATCGAAGAACGCCAGCGGCAGGAAACATACAAAAAAATCCGAAGATATCTAGGCAAAGCATTTTTTATGAGTCGTGAATGCGAAAGCATGAATGTACAACTGAACGCCGCTAAGCGGTCCTTCGGGTTACGAACTCCTCGTGGGCAAGCGAGAGCATTGAGACACTTGGCCAGCACCTCCTAGATAGCACAAGGCCGGCGCACTTCGATTCGTGACGTCAGGCTACCTAGCCCGACTGCCATAGAATCTGATGCGGATGGTCCCGAGTTAGCTGCGATGATTTTGACGTCACCGCTTTCGTCATGCCGCGCTTTGCAATGCAAATGTAAGTCCAAAAGCCCTTCTGCACTTCGTGAAGGACACTGGATTGCATGAAAGCTTGTGACAGTGGAAATTCATCTGCGACTGACTGTGAATGACTGACTATTATTTTTCTTTTCTCTCTTTGTCACTTCTTCCCCTTTCCTCTCCCCAAGTGGGGGCACGTCCTTGGTTAACCTCCCTACATTTCCCTCTTGGTTTCTCTGTCTCGCTTGGTTGTAGCATAGTCTCATAATGCAGGATGCACAGGCTTGCTATCTAGGAGGCGCTGGTTTAGCACAGTGGGTAAGACACTCGGCTTCTGAGCGTGCGGTCGTAGCTTCGAAACTCACTACCGCCAAGGTTCTTCCTTTCGAATTTGTTCTGTTTTTCATTTTTCCCTGTTTCCGTGTTGGTCTAGACCTTGTTTGACCCTTTCCTCTCTCGTGCTCCGGAAATAAATGGGTCACCGTCACTACTGATTATACTACGCGGTACGCAATGACCACAGCCCTCCCGACAAGTTGTGCTACTGACGTTGCTGACTTTCTTCTATATGACATCATTTTAGTGCACGGTGCTCCGCGCCAATTACTCACTGACCGTGGCCGCAGCTTTCTCTCGGCAGTCGTCGAGGACATCCTCCACTCCTGCTCGACAAAGCACAAGTTCAGCACGTCCTACCACCCACAGACCAACGGCCTCACGGAGCGCCTCAACCGGACCATCACCGACATGCTTTCGAAGTACGTTGCGACAGACCACCACGACTGGGGTCTTCACTTACCATATGTGACGTTCGTGTATAATTCATCGCGTCGGGACACCGCCGGCTATTCACCATTCTATTTTCTATATTGCCGAGAATCCGCGTTGCCCTTGGACACTTTGCTGCCCTCGGCCACACGTTCAGCCACTGAATACGCCCGCGACGCGATCGCACACACCGACCACGCACGCCAGCTCGCCCGCACCCGTCTCGAGGCCTCACAGGAGCATCAGAGACGCCGCTATGATTGCCACCATTGCGACGTGCACTTTTCTCCGGGTTCTCTGGTGCTTCCTTGGTCACCCATTCGACGTGTGGGCCTTTCCGGAAAGCTGCTGTAGCGCTACACTGGCCCATACCGTGTGGTGCGACAAGTGACCGATGTCATGTATTAAATCATCCCCGCCGACCTCTCAGTGTCATCGTCAGCTGCAAGTGACATCGTTCACGTGGCGAGACTAAAACCATACAACACACCTTTCGCCACAGATGCGTAGATTACGCACCGGGACGGTGCTTCTACTGCCGGGGGTGATGATATGGAACAGCCGCCACAGTGTGGCTGCACTGAGCAGGAAGAAGACTACGTGTGCCCGCTTGATATAGCGTCGCGATTTTGGCCTCCGTTAGCTCCCCTGTAGATAAATTGTAAATAGCATTGGCCGTCAGCTACACGTCACAATATTAATTTATTATTTATAGCGCCGGCGAGGGGTTGCGCGGATAACAAAGGCTTTGGAGAGCGAGGGTGACATCGCGTCGCGGCGATGCCATCTCCACTCACGCAACACTTATCGCGCCAGCGTGGCAGGAGGTGTCCCCTTTCTAGCTACGTCTGCTCTCTCAAGGGGCGCACGTGACGGAGCAGCACAGCCAATGGGAATTTAGGTGCGGTTTCGTTGATACAAACACGGGCTTTTCGTTCGATTTTGAAAATTGGATGCTTCTCAGCCTAGGATAATTCTCAGCCTAGTGCGTATACCTCGTCCAATTTCGACACCGTTACATTTGCCACGTGTCCACCTTTATACCATTGGGCGAGCGTACAATGGCGAGAGGGGAGGGAACACTTCGGAGACACAAAATCTGCCCGTTCAACCATAAAATTTTTAGGACCCTTCAAAATCGGCTCTAGCAAGATTTGGCAAGTGGCTTATACATGCGGCAAAGCGCCACGCCGAAAGGAATCCTGTTACCACGACTGCTACCACTGCACTTTCGTGAATACTTTATGATCACACAGCAAAAAACGTGCAAACTGTGGGAGCTTCGCCAAAAAAGAAAAAAAAAGCTAATGCCAAGATGCATCGAGGTTTTGGGGCGGACGAGCTTCCCTTGACACGAGTTCTGAAGCGCTTATGTACTTCGCAATAGACGAAATGTGCATGTCCATTCGAACGCATCATTTTCCGGTTTTGTTTCTGGTCGCCGCTCAACCACCTACAAAGTATGCGCTCGTTGGAGCGTGATGGCCCGAGTGGGTTGCATACGCACCTTGCTGCTCTGACTTTTCCGAGAAGTCTCAGATTTGGACAATTTGTTGAGGCTTTTCGTTATTCGCGAGCCACGTTGTGCTTTTTTTATCAGACACGCGTTATCGGCTCTTTCTAATGCACGTTGACTGGCCCGTTAGAATAACAGGCTCGTAGCCGTCTCGAGTGCACGCTCCCTTGACCGAGATGGACTCCTGGCCTTTCGCAAAAGGTTAAAGGAGACTACGTTGGAAAAAACTGGCCACAGCCGTTTTTATGTATAGCCACCGCGCAGAACGACTAGGTTAGTTGAGTGTTTCGAAAGAAAGCGGAACCAGTGGGTTTAATAGAAAAATAGTTATCCTGTAACAGCTCTCTCTCTCTCAGCTGCGTACCATAGACACAATTTGCATTCATCTAAAAAATTTCAGAAATTCATCTTTACGTAAAGAGGCTGCTGAATCTCTTCGCCAAAGTGACCACCGCTCGCGAAAGAAGCATCACAAATCCATTTGAGAACTATATAGCGGGGCACACGCGCCACGACCACCTCTGCCTGTGCGTGCTCCGTGCTCCACCGGCTGATACAGACACGGAATGGCCTCTGCAGCCCTCTAGACCCACGACCATGCCAGCGGGCCCTGTAATCATCTGCGCCATGAAGCCAAGAATGATAGGGCCCAATGAAACCGGTGACGCAACGGCAAGCAAGGAGATGGACACAATGAGAAAGAAAGCGTTCAGAAAATGCTGAAGCACCCGGTAGAGCCAATGCGCGTGATTCTCGGTGATCTCCAGAATCCTGCCGCTAAAAGTGCCGTGCAGGTGCTCGCCGTGCTGGAGCCGCTTATCGCAGCTCTTCACATGCTGTAAAGCTCTTGCTGTAAACGCTTGTGCTGCTCACGCAGGGGAAGCCCACACACCAGCTTCGTCTTAGCGCCTTTATCCTTAGGTTCAATTGAAATAGTGACCACAGTCTAGGTACGGAACCCGATAGTGGCTTCATGGATGATACTTCTGAATATTTATCATAGGAATATCGAACTTGCTTTCACCGTTGCGCAACCCTCTTTCTATGTCATCATCATCCCTCATAACACATTTATATCTGTTTTTCCCGTCCCCCTGTGCAGAATATAACAGGCCAGAGCGCGTTAGCTCAGGCTGACCTCTCTGCCTTCTTTCAAATATATATATATATGTATATATATATATATATATAGATATATATATATATATATATATATATATATATATATATATAATCATCTAAAAAAAAGGGGGGTGGGGCTTTCACGCACTCTGTAATACTTTACCATTAGATGATTGCGACCAGCTTTGATCGTGTGTCTCTGCTCTCTGCCTCTATTTTCTCCGTATCCTTCTACCTTCCCCTACGCCCCTCTGTAAGGATAGCAAACCCGATTTTGTTCTCTCGTTAATTGTCCTACCTTTCTGCATTTCATCTTTTTGTCGCTCTACTATTGGGTGCAACGGTGGAAACAAGCTTCCTTTTTTTTTCGAGTAATGCAAGCGATATTTTTTTCCAGGCCATTTATAGTCGGTCATCAGGATATGTACGGGATGTTCAGGGGCAAGAAATTGATGTAAAGGTATCCGTGCATCTTCCTGACCTGTAACATCAGGACATACACGATGTCAAGTTTTTCACCACACCAAACACACCACCATCAGGTGTAATGGTGATCAGGCGTAATTGTCATCAGGCGTAATGGTTCATGGGTTGAAAAATTGACCGTCCAGCGTTATGGCACCAAAATTCAAGCGCATGCGTCAGTATTTCTGCATCCATAAAAAAAGAGCTCGATTATCTTTGTGCGCGTTGAATGGGACGCCCTTCTAAATAATTAGTTTGGCTACAAAAGTGTCTGCCTGTAGTTTTCCCGGTTTTGTTTTTTGCCGCGGGAACGAATCTCGATGGCATTTTGGCATTTCCATGGGTGCAAAATGCCAAAGCACCCGTGCACTTAGATTTAGGGGCACGTTAAAGAACCCACGTGGTCCAAATTTCTCTAGTCCCCCACACCGGCGTGCCTCATAATCAGATCGTGGTTTTGACATGTAAAAACCCATAGTTTAATCATTTTCTTTGCCGAAAAATGTACACGTGTCTTATGACATTTCAGGGTTTAAGTACGCCTGCGAGAACTGGAAATAAATCTCTTGTTGAAAGTTAGCGCCGTTTATTTGCATAATTTGCCTTTCCTTGTCCGTCTCATTCTACGCATGCTACAAGAAAATAGAAGGTTCTATATATACGAGCCAATGTAGCTACCCTCGTCGATTAAAGCGATAAAATAAAAGAAAATTCATTCAGTGAACCTGCTTGTGTGTCTTAATGGTTTTCAGACTTGCCACAACCGTTTAATGTGTCATTAACCATGCAGAACCGGGGGCGATGTCTAGGCGACCGAAAAAGAACAACGAATGAGAAAAACAAGTGAAGTGAAAACAAGTAACAGGAAGTAACAACACATTCGAATGAGAATGTCAAAGTAATTTAGTGAATGTCTCGTGAGCGCGCAGGCTTTCGCCGTCATCCTCTTTAGCAGATGCTAAAGTGGCTGTAAACTTTTTTGTTTTACCATGCACTCTAAAAAGAGTTGCACCATTTGGGGTGTATATTTGCCAGACAACAATAATCGTCATCCGTCTTGCCCGAGTTTCCTTTCTCTAACGCTGCGAGCTCGGTACTTCCAAGTCACGAACGGCTTGCGCGTTATTAGCATGACAGAGCATTCTAGAAAGAAAATAACGAGCGCAGCGTTTCCAAGAAAGGAAACGCAAGCAAGATAGATGACGATTATTGTTTTGTGGCAAATATACACCCCAAAGGGCGCAACTGTTTTTAGAGTGTACTTGCACCGCAGTATGCCTGGCAGGACACAAGTAAATAATAAAAAAAAGAATGGCGCTACAACGTAACGAAGATAGCATAGCACACAATTTCCGAGGGTTTGATAGTGCGAACATTCATTCACGAATCTTTTTCGTCCCCAAGACTCGTCTGCATGAGGCATCAAAATTTCTTAATTTACTTCAAGGTGATATTCGCAGCTTTCCTTCCTGTTGTTCTTGCGATAACAATTCTGTAGACACTCCAGGCGAATTTCCGCCGTCGTGTCGACGGCGTTGGCGTCGCCATGAGGTTCCGTGTAAGATCAAAGTGCGATAACATCGCGGCTGCGCGCTGTATGCTGTAAGTGTGAGGGGAAGCTTGCGAGGTTGAGCCGCGAAGGATGGCGGCTTGATGCGGCCGTGTCTTCTCGCCCGCGCAAGAAAGGAAAGTGGGGAGGGTCAACACCACCTAGACTAACCAGGACTTAGTGCTCGGCCACTGACATCACGTAGCTGGGGCCAGTGGGGGCTCAGTAGTAGGGGTTAAATGAGGTGATCGCGAATTTACTAGCATGCCTAGAACTGAAGCGCGTCTTTATTGCGATAGCAACTGTATGCGCCCTCAAGGCGCATTTCTGCCGTCGCCGTTGTCGCCATGCTCAGTATAATGTCCAAGGGCGATAAGCTCGTCGCCGCGCGCCGTATGCTGTATGCGCGAGTGAACGCGTGCGAGATGAGCCGATGTTGGCGGCTGAATCTCGCGCGCTAAGGGAAGGAAGCGGGCAGGAAGCACGCCTCTCCCCGTCGCGCGCAAGGCACCGGGGCGAGAGGATGGAGGAGAGGAGGGGCGCTATACTCCGGCAGCTGCTGCGTGTGGTGTGGCCGCGCGGAAGGCGAGATGCGGTGAGGACAGGCTCTATAGGGGCGACGAGGGGCGGTAGCTTCATGTGTGCTGTTCTCGCCGTTTAGTCACGTTGAAGCATGGCGCAGCATGCAGGTTAATTCGCTCGCTGCTGGTGTCGCGCTTTCTCACTCCAGTGTTTTGACAACGAGTATGCGCGGTCATCGAGTGAGATCTGCTCATGTTTGCTTGTGCGTGCGTGACGTTATGCTTGTTAATTAAGTAAGCGAATCCTCCCAAAGTTATACGGCCGATACAACTGTTGTCCCTACTTCGTATGGCTGTCTAATAATTTGCTATCGTGATCGCTGCTTCACCTCTCGGGCGAAACTATGACTTTTCCGTTGTTACTGGACATATAACTGAAATTATTGCACGCAGAGGACATTTAGGACATATTTCTTTTGGCAGTATTTATTTACGCATCACTTATTTACATGCCGCTTTACTGAATAGCAAGAAAACAAAAGAAACGAAGGTAATTGAGAACGTCGAATTCAACAAAGAATTATCTTCAGAAATGCATGCCCACAGGGCACATCGCATACTTATGAATCACGGAGCTGCCTTGTTCTAGAGAGTTTCCTTTTTTTTTTCTTTACTTTGGTTTGTTGTCGGCGTCAAAGACTGTCATTCGTGCTACAAGAAAACTTATTCAACAAAATGTTCGCGCTGCACCATATTACATGCGTTATCACAGTTTTGCTTGTGTGCCCGCATTCACATGCGTCGAAATGACAAAACTCTTCGGCCGCAAGCAGTTCTCTACTTAGGTCCGTCACAAGTTGGCGCGGATTTCCAATCTTAAGAATAATTGGCGGTTTCGCCTGAAAGGCGCACCATCGGTTGCGATAGCAAATTAATGGACAGCTATACGAAGTAAGGATAATAGTTTTACGGGTATAAACCTATATACACACGCATACGAATTAAATTAACAAGCGTGATGTCAAGCGCGCGCAAGGAAACATGAACACATCTCACTCGATAACCGCGAAAACTCGCTGAAAGAACGCCGGAGTGAGCAAGCATGCACGGCAGCAGCAGGGAGATAATTGGCCTTCGTGTTGCGTCTCGCATCAACGCGAACTAAGGCGCGAAAACACAGCGCGCGACCGGACTCTGTCTCCGTTGCAGATGGCTTTCAAGATACAGCGGATGCGCGCCGCCGCCCGGGCCAACGTTACTAGACTAGCTAGTAACGTTGGGCCGGGTCACCCGGAGTAGAGCGCGCGCCCCCTCCCTCCCATTACCCCGGAGCCTTGCGTGCGATGGAAGACGGCGCGCTTCGTCCCGGCTTTCCTCTATTTGCGTGCGCAAAAATCGAGCTGCGATCGCCTGCTCATCCTCGCACACTTTCAATCGCACATACAGCATACGGCCTGTGGTGACGATTCTTTCGCCCTTGGCCTTTCTACGCAACCTCACGACGACGACGCCAGCAGAAATGGCAGACGGCAGAAAACTCGCACATACAGCATGAGGTGCGCGGTGACCATGTTATCGCCCTTGGACTTTATACGGAACATGACGGTGACGGCAGAAGTGCGCCTTGAGTGCCCATATAAATGCTATAGACATACAATTCCAATTTACTACGTTACAAAAAACTGCAAACAGGATAGGAAAATGTGTTGCCTTGTTTTGCTGATTAGGGGAAAGCCTTATAAGTGCATGGCCTTAATTGTAATGACACATGGCACATGCCTGTTTTCTTGATCATAACACATGACATGCTCCTGATGCTGAGCAGTGATTTTACAGACAGGAATGAATTTCTGATCTGTTACATTGAGAAAGGTTGGTCCACCAGCCTAAGTGCCCGTAAAATATATTTCCAAAAGCTCACTGTCCTTGTCTGTATTTTTGAGGCAAATGCCTTATATGTCTCATCATTCTGTCGGCTCTTAAAGTCCTTCAGTCAAAACGCGATGACGACTAGAAAGGTACAAAAAGGCTACGAACCCTCGACGTTTGGTGGGAGTCGAACCTACAACCTTTGGTGTTAATGTAGGCGAAATTAATTCAGGCACAGCTAATTAAGACCGAGTTTAGTCACTCGAACCCTCGACCTTTCGTGGGAGTCGAACCTACGATCATCGGTGAGAGTCAAACCAAACATATTTGGTCGGAGTCGAACCCTGGACTCTCTGTGGGAGTCCAACCCACCTCCGTTGGGGGTAAGGAAGGTGAAGTTAAGGGACAGGTGAATAAGATAGAGTTTATTAAACCACTCGAAGCCACGACCTTTCGTGGGAGTGGAACCCATGACCATAGGTGGTAGTCCAACCCGCGGCCTTTGGTGTCGTGAATTCGAAGCTAATTTAGGCACAATTAATTAAGATAGAGTTATTAAGGCACTGAGACCCACGACTTTGCGTGGGAGTAGAACCATCGACCTTTGCAATTAAGAGGGAGGACTAAGAAAATTAAGATCGATGACTAAACGAAGTAGACTAAGCGAATTAAGTGGGATCTGTTCGTCTTTAATGCTTCGACGCCAGCGTCACGGCTTTCAAATGCATGATATATATATATATATATATATATATATATATATATATATATATATATATATATGTATATTCACGTTTTAGTAGGGGCCGTGAAACCCGGTGTCCAGTACGAACAATAGCCCACCATATGAGCACTCAACCCGACGTCGTTGTCGTCTGTTTTCTACCGCTCGCCACTTCAGCGTCGTTTTCATGGCGTGGCACATACCCCCGGCGACGATATAGGAGGTGGCATTTGCGCCAGGGTCCGAAGGCAGTGATAGATGGTGCAAAGTTGATGCCTGTAGGAAAAGTACGGCTTCATACGAAGCACGCGCACAACCTCGGGCATATGCCACCAGTGTCTGGAGCAGGAACCACTGTCGGGAACAACTTCCCAATTCACATCACTGATGCGGCGCAGAACAGTGGACGTTCCGAAGTATCTCTGCAGGAACTTCGGAGATAGTCCCCGCCGACGAATAGGGGTCCAGACCCACACCTGTTCGCCGACGTTGTACATCACGGGTCTGTGCCGAAGATTTCAGTGTCTAGCATCGTAGTACTGTTGTTCTTGAATTCGCAAACGCGCAAGCAGCCTGGCTTCCTCTGCGCGTTGCGCAAACTCCTTGGTTCCAGTGTCACCATCACCGCACTGGTGTGGCAATGTCATGTCCTACATTATTGCAACTTCGCGGTAAATGAGGTTGAAACAAGGTCACGCGTGTTGTCTCTTGGGGAGCCGTGTTGTACGCAAATGTAACGTAAGGTAACATCGCATTCCAGTTCTTATGGTCGATGTCGATGTACACACTCATCATGTCTGCCAGGGTCTTATGCAAACGTTCTGTCAGCCCATTGGTTTGAGGGTGATAAACTGTTGCCGTTCGGTGAGTGGTACCAGTCAGTCGCAAAACGGTATCCAGAAGCACGGCCGTAGACGCAGTGCATCTGTCTGTTGTGACCGCTGTGGGAGTACTGTGCCTTAGGACAACGGCCTCGGTGAAAAATCGTGCTGCTTCTGCTGTTGTTCCCTGTTGGAGAGCACCTGTTTCGGCGTATCGAGTGAGATAATCAGTGACGACAATTGTCCATCTATTGCTGGCAGTACACATTCGAAATGAACCTCGAAGGCCCATGCCCATTTGTGTGAAGGGCATTTACACTATTTGAACAGGATGCAGCAGTCTAGCTGACTAGACGGGTGGAGGTTTGCGGTGCTGACAATCCAGGCGTGTGTGGAAATAACGTTTCACGACCGGTGCAAGTACCGACCAGTAGTATTTCAGCCTAATTCTTGCCAATGAGCGGATGTAGTCCAGGTGATCAGCCGTCGGCTCATTGTGACAGGCATGTAGAACTTCGTCCCCACGAGATGCGGGAAGCACGAGTAGGTAGCAGCTGCCACTAGGTGAAAAGCTCTTTTTTATAGAAAACGTGGTGGCGCACGCAAAACGAAGGCAGCCCTCTGGTGAATAACCTCGACACGCGGCTTGTTCTTCCATCTAAGCAATCATAAAAAGGAACTAGCTCTGCGTCCTCACGTTGCTGGTGTGCAACGGCGACAGTATCTACCATGCTTAGAAACACCGTGTCGTCATCGTCGTGCACTGCAGTCTGAACAGGAGACCCAGAAAGGCAGTCGGCGTCGGCGTGCCGCTTCAGCAATTTGAATACAACGGTGCAGTAGAACTCATGGAGCCGAAGCTTCCAGCGCGGAAGCCAACCAGCTGGAGTCAGCCAGCAAAAGTGCACGGTGATCACTGAAAGCGATGAAACAGCGATCATACAAATATGCTTCAAAAGGGCATAGGTTTGGGCATGTTGGTTATTCAGCGTAATGTAAGTAACATAACGCCGTAAGTACGAGGGACAAGTCGAGATAGGACAAGCGCTAGCCCAATGCTTACTACAGTGCTTCCTCTAAGTAAACAGACAGGTCAGCGTGGAAGGTCGGTATCTCACCACTCTAGCGAGTTCTTTGACCTACAGCCTCCCGAGTTTTACTGATGTAGAACTGACAAACTGCTTTCGCAACGGCAAGCAGTTGTGAGCTACGACAGTGGCCACGTAATTGATTACGAAGCAAGTTATGAAGTAAAAAAAAAGTACTTTGCCTTACTCAAGAAAAGGAAATTACTTCTGCACCACCTTCTTTCATCTATTTGGTGAGAAGAATTTCTCAGCGACAACAGCAAATTTATGGTTCCATGTTTCTGATTGTGGACTTTGGTCGGAAGAAAATGTGTTGCATACTGCGCGGATTTACAGGGGTTCCATTTTAGTGCTATCAGCAGCGCCGCCAGTCGCGCTGTGTTGAAGGAGGGGACTAACAAAAAATGCCGAGCTATACATCGCAACACCACTAATGTTGTGGCCTAAGGCAAGTCAGACGCTGGGGCTATTCACCACCATGCTTATCTATGAGTAAACATTACTGTGAAATCCCTCTCTCTCTCTCTCTCTCTCTCTCTCTCTCTCGCTTTATCCCCATAGCCCCTTCCCCCAGTGCATGGTAGCGAACCGGACGTGCATCTGGTTAACATTATTGCCTTTCCTTTCTATTTCTCTCTCTCTCTCTCTCTACTGTGAAATGGTTGAAGAAAACTCATCTAGTTGGGGATGAGCATGGTAAGGAAAAGCGGACACGAGCATGGAATAAAAGCTTTAAAAGAAAACAAACGATTCATTTCGGCAATCACAAAGGCGTCTAGCAGTCTATGAATTCCCCGTGAATATGTCGTGTGCTTTTCGGTGTAGCGGCGGAGCAGCGGCTTTATTCGATTGCATTTCTGCCGTAAGTCCTTTCCCCTTGTAATATTTTTGCCTTTTATTTAAAATGCGCTAATGGCGCTTTACACCATATCTGAAAAACGTTGCTCCATGTGCTGGCCAGGCATTCTTCAAACTCGTGGGTTGTTAGATGTGGTAGCAAAAAGAGAAATAAAACATACTTCAGAAATAAACCGCACCCCAGTTCTCGACTCGAGCTGATGCGCTTCTCATTTCCACCTGAGTGGTTCTTCAATTTTTGGAATGATATAGTTTAGGTGCGGCCACCTTTTATATGGTTATCGGATTTACGAGCGTGTACACCATTAGGTTTCAAAATGAGCCTCAATTTCTGCTGGAAACGCCATAGCCCTGGTGGCCATGCTTTCTGTTATTACATACTTTAAAGAGAGTGATCACCGCGTTCCCAAATCTTTCAAGTAGATCTCTGCTTCTCATGGATCACGCAGAGGAGCCACCCATTTGCTTTGTGTGTGTTTGGAGTGTTCCATAAGACGTTGTATGCGTCGTTTTTTTAGGGGGCTTAAGCTGCATTCCTTTTCCGCTTGATTAAATGACCGCCTCGTGAAGGTTTACTGTTCTAAGCGTCTAGTGCACTTACGCAATGACCTTGCCTCTCGTAGTTGCTTCGTTCACCCGTCACTGAGGGCAGTCCAAAATCGATGACGTAGGCCGTCTAATGAGCCGCGGCTGAGTGCGGCCTTAAAGAAGGCACCGTGTTCTTTTGTTGGCTCACTGGCAGCTTCATCAATTATGGTGGCTCTAGATTCACCGTGAGCTTAATGCAATCACTCGAAAGGATTCACATCAACCTTTATTCTGCCGCACCTCGCGTGCTTCCTGCCCTCCATTAGCGTTTATTCGACGAGCTCGTTCGGATCTAGTCGGATGGATGGATGCAGAGGAAGTATCGGGGCAAGAGGTGGCATGTCGAGAACGCCACCCGGAGGCTCTAATTCCTTTCTTTGGGTGCTTTATTCATTCGGGGAAGAAAGTTTTAGTACATGCCTATAATGTCGCCTTCTTTATGCTATTCACTTTCTTCGCACTCATAACAACAATGTGCTTTGTTCAGAAGAGATGCCGCCATTATAGTCATTGCTGTTGCAAAATGTGTCTTTGCGAATGCTGATAATACAAGCACGCACATGGCATTAGTAGAAATTAAGGGTTTGTCTTGAGCCTATTCATGCAGGCTGGCTTGTATGAGAGAAATGGTGCCCTATAAGTTTCTAGTGAGACCTACCACATAGGCGGGAGGGAGGAGGGCGCAATGGCTGTATGCTTACATAGTGATTGTAGGGTTTTCTGCTCCAAGCGATACACTGTGGTTTCAGTTTCTTGCAAGTAAATTGGAACTTAAGGAAGTTACACTGGACATGATCAATATGTTCAACCGTTAAAACACTTAGCCGAAGAAATCGAGCTCATTTTGCTCTTGCGTTGTACGAATCAAAGGAGCGATGTACTGTAGCGGTTCATTTACTTTCGTATTTTTTCCGTCCCTCGTCATTTGCTTGAACGTTGGCATGCGACCGTTATTGCCGCCATCGGCTGCTCGGCGTAGCAGAGGAATGAAGAATGAAACAGATCATTAAAAATTACCAATCCAGGGCAATTATGGTAAAATTATTTTCATTTTACATTCTGATTTTCGTTCGTCATTCGTTCACACGTAGCCGCAACCCCATTATCACCGAGACCGGCGACTCAGTGAGACGGCTAAATTTAATAGAATCGGACGAAAAGAATCCTGGCATAAAATTTCCCCAGGTTTCAACACGGCAAATAGCGGTCATTTGCTTAGATTTAAAAAAAAAGGTTCACTTATGGGGCTTTACGTGCCAAAACGACTTTCTGATTATGAGGCACGCCGTAGTGGGGGACTCCGGAAATTTAGACCACCTGGGCTTCTTTAACGTGCACCTAAATCTAAGTACACGGGTGTTTTCGCATTTCGCCCCCATCGAAATGCGGCCGCCATGGCCGGGATTCGATCCCGTCACCTCGTGCTCAGCAGCCCAACACCATAGCCACTGAGCAACCACGGCGGGTATTTGCTTAGATTGTGCCAAAACATTAAGCATATGTAAACATGTCATTTGTTTTTGCGTTGTATTTTCTGAGCTCCATGAAAATTGCACTGGTATTAAAGACCGAGATGTTTTATCTCTAAATATTTATCTGTGAGATGAGGTTGAAGACAGGGAAAGCCATGGAACTTGGAAAGTTATTTTTATACAGTCACCGTGAGGAACATCGCAGGCACATCTTGAATTTGAAGTGATGGCAGCAAAAAGGGAGTGTGTTCAACTTCAATGTTCTTCGCATGCAGTGGCGTAGCTAGGTCGTCTAGCACCCGTGGCCCATAGGTATTCTGTCACCGCCCTCCCCCCCCCCCCCCCCCGGATGTAGTCGAGGAAGGCGAGGATATAGACAATTTCCGGGTGTCTTCAGACGTATATGACACCCCCCCCCCCCACCCACTGGCCCCTTGCACCCGGGCCCCCCCCCCCCCCATTGCTACGCCACTGTTCGCATGTCAACTCGTTTCGTGAAACACAGCAATACCGAACTCGAACTACTCTTCGGATTTCGGTATGTGCAGTCTTTGTAGTCCGCTTTTCGTTTGGGTACGAAAGCGCACAATTTGGGGTGCTAAGCCCTTGGCTTATCAGCTGGCTCGCTGTGCTTGTCAAGACTCTACCTCGCATATTGAGTTCGGCGCTCAATATGCGAGGAAAGACTCGCCCTCCCCCTCCCCCTCCCCCCCGAAAAACAACAACAACAGGACAGGACTACCCTGTCTACCTTAGTGCCTACACATGTATATCAGGCGCACCTTTTGATTCCTGTCATCAAGAAGACTGTCAGGATATTTGTTGGAACAGTACCCTGGTGTGGGCATGTTGGTTCATGTTGTGAGTTTTCATAAAAATGTGCTAATAACGAAGACGAAAGGAACACATACGACAGTACGGGTGCTGAGCTTCCAACTGGCGTTTATTTCAAACGATCATCTTTTTATGCACTGCTCATCAGGTACATTATGCATGCATCATCATACAAAAGAATGTATAAGTAAATCAGTTCATTCATACGACTGTATGGTCAATGAGTTCACGTGCTCATGTAGCTCGAAAGAAATGTCACTTCTTTTTCCTGCAACGCCAAAGACAGACAGCTGACACACTTGTCATCTGACTTCCTTATAAAATACACTTCAAATATTTCGCGTTCGGTTTTTGTTTTTTCCTTTCCTCAAGGATGTTGTGTTGCCAAACATGGCTGTGCATGAGCACTTTTTGCAGTGTTCAGCCAAGTGACTACCGTATATTTTTCTAACCTCGTTATTATGCTGTCTAGCCCTGTCGTTTACGCACTGGCCAGTTTGTCCTATATAAACGCGTCCACAATCTAGGGGTACCTTATATACATCTGTAGTACATTTGGTGTAATTGGTCCGGTGATTAGTGTGGCGTTGCGTGAAATTCTTGTGCTTTTGTTTTGAAGGTTGCGCACTGCTTACAACTTACAAGGCGCTAAAAGAACTATTTTGACGTTGTGTCATTTTGCGACCTTTTACAACTTATGTGAATTTTATGGAGGTATAATTACATGCACAGGTCTTTTGTCACAATGTTTGGTTGCGCACTTCCTACCCCGTTTTCATTTTTGAAGTAATGTCGCACAGAGAGATGAAATGAAAGACATTGAGAATCCTGCATGTTTCATTCTGTCTTCTTGGGGAGACACACTGCGCTCAATTTGAAGACATCACTTTGGCAAAGCAGCATGGAGGCATATGATGGCTACGCTCATAGCCGTGCAGGTTTTATAAGTTATCGGTTGTTTCTTGACGCAGAACAGAGGTGCACTCTCTGACACTACTTTTCCCCCTTAAAATGCTGTGCTATATAAGCCAAAGGCATCCGCTGGCATGTTCCCTGGTGCTTAAGAACGGCTTAGATCAGATATCGAAAAATTGAAGACGCCGTTTAATATCATGCATTCTCTCGTTAGGATGTCTGTGTGCTTTATATATACATATGACCCGACATTATTAGTTCACATTTTATTTGATGATTTGGTGTTCTACTGAGCAGAATGTATGTGGGCATACTGGCGTATTTAGGGGGATCAATCCCGCAGAATGAAAATTGGTTTTCAATGCCATTTTATGCGAGATATTGATGAGCAGACCAATCGGCCCACCGACTGATACACACGAAACTGTGGTTGGAAACACAAAGAAAACTTCGCTTTAAAATTTCTGACCCTGCGGTCACAAAACCTTTCTTTGCGGTTATATTTATTGGCAAACGACGCTGCCGCCAAAAACAAGCGTTGCGCACGTACGCGCTATACCTCCTTCGTCTTTCGTTTAGTCGAATCGGAAACTTGGAGGCAGCCCCAGAGGCAGCTCGAGCACGTAGCGGTGGAACGTTTCCAGCTTTTCTGGACATCAGGGCTTATGTAGCGTGAGTGCCTTTCACGTGGCGTAGTTACCTTAAACGTTGCAAACGTCCCGCAGGGACGTAGTGATGGTGTCAGCAAAACAAAAAAGAATTAAGAGCTATCTCTGCGCACTTCAACACAAAGCTTGTCCCGCCGGCGTTATCAGTGTTCTTGATAAAGCGTAGCCGCTCGTCGGCTGAAAATGACTTATCATCCTAAAGGCCCTTAGTCGCGACGAGCGATGATTGATTCCGGGCTTTTGAGAGGCTTCCCGAAAGGCAGTCACGGTTTGTTTCTCTTATGCTACGGAGTAAACGGGCTAGGGTAATCGTCGGACGCACTCCGCGGCAGCTTTTCTTCAGTCGGCAAACATTCTTTGCGTCTGAACCTGTCACAGCGCCTAAGAGAGACGCCGTCGGTGACGGTTCTTTGACCTATCGGTTTCGTTAAGGTGCCCCCAATTATTTTTTTAGCGGCTTTGCTATCCACACTCATGGGCCGCCGCAGCAGTTGCAAATCGAGATGTGGTTAACTATTGAGATGGATACTTGGATAAGTTTGTTTTCCACCTTTAAGCGAAAGGCACGAAACAAGAATTCAGCAAACTGTCTCTGTGTCGTCTTCCGTTAGCATGCTATGGCAGAAGCTGCTAACAATATTACGTCCCATTTACTGGCCACTGGGCCAGGTACACCTTTGGGCATGACATATACCGTACTTGCAGTTGTCAAGGTAGAGTCCTGTCACGGTTATCCACGTGCGTGAAAGACCATTATTCAAGATTATTGTGCAGTAATACACGCACTATTTGTCTGTTCTCCATATGGTCTACCATGTTGCCGTTCTGCCTTTATAATATAGCCGCAATGCAGACTAGCCGGTATCGAATGCCAAGAAGGCTGCCCAGGTACTCAAATGCCTCGCGCACAACTCCTCACACTTACTTGCGTTCGATAGTTGTGCGACTGTCGAGGGCATCATTAAGGAATGTTGGCAGTTCGAGGAAGGCGACAGTCGGCCCATGATACAATTCGTTCGCATCCTCATTGCTCCAAAATAGGCATCAGCCTTTGAAGAATGTCACCGTAGAGTGCATTGTAATTAACGTGACGGAGTCCGCATCCCAAATTTCAGACCCATGCCTCACCCTAAGGACTCACCCTGTAACACTGATGATAAGCATCTCGCTTATATGTATATTCATCCGATAGTTGCCGGGCGCTGGTGTCGGCCACAGGACCTATTGAACCTCTCTTCGACACCTGCCGACATTCTCGCCTTTTTTTGTACCATCGGGTTTCAGCTGAACTCTTTCAACAGCCAATTTATTTGTACCGAAATTTGACCACCCTGCCAACGTACGTTCTGGTTTTTTATCTTTAAGTTATCTTTATATTTAACTTACTTCTGTCCTGAGATTTTCATCGGTTTCACCTTTCCCAAGATGCCAGCATTTGTGCCGGCCTGTGTTCATATTTTGGGGAATATTTGATAGATGTTGAAACCATAGCACGACCGCATGACCAATGCTGCTCAAAAATTCATTTTATTTTCCTGAGAGTGTCTGCAAGCTTCCGCCATCTTGCCATTCATCGACTTCCGGAATTCACTATCAATTGCAGCCCATTTTGACAACTACAATCCTACGGAAGTCTGCAATCACGCAATGGTCATCGGAGTGAAGACGTTTAAATCAAATTTACCGTGGACACGACAACCGCTTTTTCCCACTTCGAATATAACTATTCCATTATTGAGCGCGATCCTTAAGGACTAACTTCACAGTCTACAAAATTATGCGGATCCTATGGACTGCGGAAATTGACGTAAGTGAAGCTCTCTGTGCTGTTTGCTTTAATTGACGATATTTAGCGGTGATAGTGACTGCGAATGTTTCATTTCTTCAGCGTTTGGTGCAATACGATAGCAGTGAGGTGATGATAAATGTTACCTAGCGTGTACCACTGCTGCAGTTTTTCTACGTAGTACACATAACATACAGAGAGACGTGTTTGCTTGAGGCGTTGTTGTGCGCCATTGTTTATAACCTATGAGACGGTTGAGCATTGTCATTGCCTCACATGGCACATCGCATTGCTGCAGAAGTGTTGGCAGAATTATAATGCTGTACGTGCCAAAACCACAATCGGATGAGGAGGCACGCCGTAGTGGCGGACTCCGGAAATTTTGACCACCGGGGTTCTCTAACGTGCACCTAAATCTAAGTACACGGGTTTTCGCATTTCGCTCCCTTCTAGACACGGCCGCCGTGGCCGAGATTCGATCCCGCGAGCTCGTGCTAACGACGCTATTTACTCAGCACTTTCGTCTTATGCGTGGCTGTGAACCGGAGTGAAGGGCTGGAGGGTAACAAGCCTTCCCGAAATGAAACATTCGGAATAACCCTTTGTTCAATGGTTTGACATATGTCAAGGGCCCACGATATGAACCACCATCACCTTGCAAAGCGGGAAATAAGATGAAACGTTTTCAAGCGGATAGGCATTTAATTATCATAAAGATATTTTTATTGAAACTTCCTTCATTGCCATGAGGTCAAAGCTGACTAATAAGCATTTACGTTTTCTCTATTCTTAAGACTTCTTTTTAATACAAGGTTGCTGCCTTCTGCAACCTCCGAAATTAAAATACTAAGTTATGAATAATAAATTATTGCGTTAAATGTGTAAATGCACTAGCAAAAACAAAAAAAAAATAGTCCCACACTCGCAGATAACTTTTTGTGGCTATGAAGGGAAAGCTATGGAGGCAAAGCGCGCACAAGTGAGAACGCTTCTGAAAAGATTCCCGCATTTTTATCAACGTTAAAGCTGAGGAACAGAAAACATACACACCTTATTAGCAGCAGTTAAGTAACGCAAAACACCACTTAATGTAGAAATGTACTTATTTTGTGGCTTTTCCCTTCCGCATCTGGGAAAACGCGAAACCGTCGCATATTGAAGTTACGTCAGTTCACCGTCTGTTCCGAGCAACCAAATCACTGTCAAACGCTGCCGGACTACTTGGCGCGGTAATACATGTGATGTAGCTCCGCCCCCGTTGCTTCATAGCCACAGAAAGTTGTCCGCGAGTATAGTCCGTTTTCCAGAATTCCCTCAATGAAAATGTAGCACGTCTATATTGTCACCTTGTAGCTATATTGTAGTCTATATGTAGTCTATATTGTCACCTTGTAGTGATGAACAAGGCAGTTCCAAAAGACTGAGCCACGAATATAACTCTTTCTAAGGCGATCTTACTCGGGGAAAAAAATAACGCTCGAAGCACAACGATGGCTGCGCGCAAAGTAGTGCTTCATCTGAATCTGATCTACGGATCAAGGCATCGGTTCATCAGATTAAAATGCTGGTATATTGCAGCGAAATCTCGGGCGCTCTATTATTATCGAGAATGTACGCCCGTATTCGCTTCACGTGCGGAATCTGATTAGGTAACGCCATTTCGCTATTGAATCCGCGACAACATTCTGGATATTAGATACACATGCAGGCGCGTCTTGAGCTAACCGATAACTCTGGAACAGTGGTGAGACGCTAAAAAAGCTCGCCCAAAAATTAAAAAAAAATAATGTACAGTTGTTTTAAAGTTAGGTGAAATGTTGTGCTTTAGCGCTCGTGGTAAAAAGGGTCCCGAAGTCTGCACAGAGGCGCCGACATACCAAAATTCAAGCAGATAACCACTTTCCGACTACTGGTATTTATCAAACCAGCATTTCGTGCGTCAAATAGCCCTGTAGTCCAGGGGCTGCAGTTCCACCACGGGCACTGTGTCGGAGTTCATATTTCACTTCACTGTGCGTAAGCCAGCGTTAATTGTCAAAAAATCACAGTATTTTCTTCTTTAGGCCTTAACGTTAGGCAGCCAAAATATATGCAGCAAAACCGTCGTGCTAATATTTCAGTACTTTTCGTTCTAACGTGCATGTCCGAGCTGCTCCATGTATAACAAAGTACTAAAAATCTGTGCTACGCTTTCCCCCAGGCAGCTGTTTTTATTCCTAATGACGCCAGAAAACCGAGCGTGATGCCACGAACGCTCAGAAATCTAATCGGGAGAGCGCACAATCTTCTCGCAAACCTTGTGTGATGTACCGTAGCGCTGAATTGCTTCTTGTGTAATGTAGGAGAATTGGTTGCAAAGGCAGAAGTGCACGGTTGGACACATGCTTTTAAGCTCATGAACTTCATTTGCACAAAGACAACCTGTCCAAGATTTCACACTTGCTTTACAAGACGCCTACTGCACCATCAATATGCCGGCTGGTTTTAACTGCACCGTATAAAAATTTTAAACCATTACAAATATTGGTGACATAATTTTATCATTCGATTGTTCAGATTGGTAACCTCTAGATAAAGAGTAATTTGAGAAGTTGTGTGTATAATTAACGAAGATACGTTAATTAACTTTTCAATAATTGATCTTAGGTGGCTAAAGCAAATGAGTAGTTTGAAACCCGTCCTCGAGATTATCTAGCCAAGCGAAGACATATTGTTTAAATGTGCCTCTGTAAGACCTATCCGACCAAATATTTTGTAATTAAACACTCTCTGAAAGCGTAATTAACGCATAGAAAGCACATCTGTTTGGTCAACTTGACTGCACTTAGCCTTTTGTGATATTGCTATGAACAACATGGCTCCGTGAGCATGTTCCTGTCAGTCGGCTTTCCACTTTTATTCACCGATTTTCGAAGGCAAGCAGTTTAAAATTTTAATGTCGATGTAGCAGTGAACGTGTTCCGCCGAAATTTTGCTTGGTCGCAGAAGCGATAAATTACACAATGATAGTGCATATTTAGCGCTGTCGCTATCATCAAGACAACGCGCCGCCTGCCGAGGGAAGGAAGATAACGAAAGTGAACAGCTAGCTGCTCACGGAGCCGTGCCGATTGTGACGGTACCATCATGACGAAATCTGAGGCAGCGATATTGAAGACCCAAGCACTAAGAGATAAAGAGATAACGCTATAACACACACACACACACACACACACAGACACACACACACACACACACACGCACACACACACACACACACACACACACACGCACACACGCACACACGCACGCACGCACGCACGTACACACACACACACACACACACACACACACACACACACACACACACACACACACACGCACGCACGCACGCACGCACGCACGCCTCATGTTCGCCGGCATGCACATTTACACGCGCCCACACATGCACACACGCACAAGAAGGCACGCTCGCACACGTACACAAGCACTCTTTCGCACGCAGATTCAGATACGCAGACACAAGCTTGCACGCACATGCAAATGCAAGTACACACGCCCGCACGTCAATGCAAGTCAATGTCGTGTAACATAACCGCCAATTCCCGACCAAAGCACTCCTTTAACGCACCACGAACGTTCCAATTAAGTGCCATAAATGCATATATTCTTAGAAGGGAATACACTTTCGGCGTAGTCAGTTGAAACATGTTGATACTCGTCTGGTATATTGAAATAAAATGTTCTAACATTTTCCCTAAAGTGGTACGCATGTTCATTGCCGTGAAGTTCCACAGAATGGTGAAGGTGCAATGCCCAGAATTCCTGAGTATGTCCATGCTACAAGGCACGATAGTTTTTTTTTCTGATAAATATTATAATAAAAGCGATGACTTAACAAATGAGCAACCCATTGCTACGTTTTCGGAAGTAAAAATAGAAAATATATAATTTGTGAAGCATTCCTGAAGAAAAGAAAAATATACCAAACTTGACTTTTGTGTTGTTGCTGTCTATTGGGGGAATGTGGAAGTAAGTCGTATGTGGCTTTAAAAAATGCCATGGAGGGCGGTATTCAACCGCTGCCAGCATGACGCGGATGACATAGTGTGTACGATTGAACAACTCGGCCATGGCTTACGACGCTTCCGCTATGATATGCTTGGGTTTATCAAGATATCACGTGAATTTGCCCCACTGCGTTTCAAAATAGCTTGTGGGAACAGTGCTACGCCATGTCTAGAGGTCCAGATAAGCATCAATCGAAAACTGAATCTCCGGACTACATACGCTGTAGTGGCTATTACGATTGCAACCCTATTTTTATCACAGCTAATGTTTTTGTCTCGAAAATCGAGTACAAATTTTTTCGTTTCCATATGCTTCCTTTGTTGAATCTTTAACCGCTCTGGGAACAAAATTCTACTTTTCCACAGCATGATCACTATATTTGTCTCGCGTTGATTGTCTTCTAGAACATGTCCGTCACCTGCCTTTTCAATAATCAACTTGAACTTTTAATTATTCGCGAAAAACCAGCTCATCCCATTGAAAACGCGCTGGCTTCGTGCCGCGGCCACTTGAGGCGCTAGTTGGTGCGTGTCCAGCAAAGCTGCATAAGTGTATATTGGCGCGCTTCAGGTCACTGGCTTACTGCCGTCTTGTTTTCACCATATCATGCAGTGCTTGTGGCAACAACTGGCGATTATGTATACAAACGCTTCCTTCTGTCGCAGTTACTAAAGAACGACGAAGGCTTTGCGTCTGCTCATTTCTTAATAACTGAATATTGTTTCTTACTTAAAAGTAATTGTTCGTTCTTTGGGAGGGCTATAGAGTGAACGTTTTTGGTGCATAGTGCGTTTCCTGTTTATTATTATTACTTTTCGCGCACATTCTTATTTTACACCTAAATGAAATGGTGTGGCTGAAAGTATTCCGTTCCATCCTCTTCATTTCGAGCCCATTTAACGGTAGCTCGGCCGCAGTTCACGGAGCTTAATGGCATTCTTTGTTTCTCCTTGTGGTTCCGATATCTTCTTTGGTTACGTGCTTATTCGTTGTCATTTAGTATAATATCCCGACTTCAACTCGCTCGAAGGCCTTTGACTATCTTTGCGAAAGCCTTTTGTAGTCGCATGGAGCGTTAGAATAGATTTAGCGCAACGGCTCTTTGGGGAATGCAGATCAACCCTGGGCCCCAACGCAGAAAAATGTTCTTACACTTGAACTGAAGGTGACGACAGATGCCAGTCAATTGAAATGCTGCATATGTTATTGGCGTAGACGACCGGCAAATGGCAAAAACCATTTTTGTAAGAAAACCTTGGTGCATTCGGCACCTGATATTTTCCATAGCTGCCGTGTGTGTCACTGGCATGGCCGAGTCAGAGTGAGAACAAGGAAAATCAGGGAGAAAAGCGAGACAGGTTGGCTACCCTGCTCATTGTTTCTATAGCTTGCTCACAGCCGCCCTAGCAGAACGCGAGTTTGAATCGAACGGACGTTTCCATAAAATTTCTTTGTCTGCATTTAAGTTTCCCGTTCGCCCATTTACTATGGTCCATTTAGGCCCAAACTACAATTATTTTCTTTGTCGTAGATTTCCAGATCTGATTAATTACTTGCAGGCATAGGGAAACAAAGAAGGTCAAAACATGGAAGTACAGGATGTTAGTTGAACGTTCTGGCCTAGGTTTTGGGTCAGCGCGGTAGCATAACAAAAAAAAAAGGATAAAGAAAACACGTCCACATATTGTGGCCAAGCCTTTGTTGCTCCCTTTCGCTGTAAGTAACTTTCCCGTTGTGGCAGCATTGTCGCTGTTTCAGTCATTTTGTTTTTTGTTGTAGAAGTTCCTCAGCCACAGCTTTTCCATTGGCATGTTTCGACTAAAAGACAGCGGAATTTTAGAATAGCTTGTATGCGCTTACGCCATCATTGCGCTTCGTATACGGTATACAGGGTAAGGAGAAATACATAGGTAAGCTGACATTACCACTAACTTGTTTATTGCCTCCTTACACCTCAGCTGCTGATGGTATACTTGTCGGTTGAGTCGCATCAATTTTACTACTCACTACATATCAGAAATTCATACAGGTTATGTAAAACATTTGGCCCGGTGACGCGAAATTTCACCACAACGTCTGCAACATGGAGACTCCAACGACGCTCATCCACCGCGGTAGTCCAGTGGTTATAATGTTCAGTTCGAAGGCGCGGTTTCAATCCCGACTGTGGTGGCCGCTGTCCGATGGCGGTGGAATGAAAATACGTCCATGTACCGCGCGTATGGTTCACGTTAAAGCACACTAGAGAGTCAAAATTATTCCGGAGTACCCCCCCCCCCCCCCCCCCCCCCACTCCATACACACACACTAAGGCGTGCCTCGTAATCAGATCGTGATTTTGGCACGTAAAACTCCAGGATCTAATTACTTCATTTTTTTTCTAACGACGCTTATGCCAATCACGATCACTATGGCTTTCACGTCATTTTGAACATTGCTTGAATGCTGGAGGAACAAAAAAAATAGCACATGGCATATATATATATATATATATATATATATATATATATATATATATAGAGAGAGAGAGAGAGAGAGAAAGAGAGAGAGAGAGGGGGGAACAATTCCGGCAGAATCCATCTCAATGAATGTCGACGTAAATGCGATTCGCATTAGGGTGATGTATAGCAACACACCGTGTTGCCAGCGTCGGAATGCGCCTTGTATGAGGGTTGAATGGAGCCGGGCTCCTCTCTCGTGCTTCCCTCTGGACATGTTGCTTCTTCTAGCGGCGCCTCAGAGAAAATATATAACTCTGGTTTCATTCCCTCCAGCACAGAAGAAATTTAAAGGTTTTCTGTTTTTGTCATTGAAGAACGGCACATACCAGTGACCTAAGTTGGCGTCAAAGAAGTTCATTGACGAGCGGTGCATACGCAGTGAGACACACCCAGTAGCCCAAGTTGGGGACAGAGAGGTTGCGTGAAGAGCGGCACATAGCCAGTGTTATATACCCAGCGATCCAAGTTGGTTCGACGGTTCGTTTTGGACCTGGTTCTGTCAGCTCATAAGCCCTATGCTGTAACTATTAGACCGTAGATTACCCAATGACCCATGTTGGCGGGAGAACGGTTTGAGACATAGAAACTTACACACATCCCGAAAACTGCGTGAAGTGTTCTAAGAATACTAATCACATTATTTCCAGGTTATTTAAGTGGACAGAAAGTAATAGAAAATGAAAGGTTTGGCGACAATGAGAGCTGAATCCTTAAAGTGTGTGGTGCTCTACCATTTCAATCGCGGCGGCAGCTGTCACTTAGTCCAGATACTCACAGTAATGTCGATATGTTTTTAACCTTGTCATGCCCAAAAACAACTTAGCAACAAATAAGGCATTTTCATAATTAAGTTTTAAATGGAAAATTCTCTGATACTAACCTAAAAAACCCTTTGTTTGGCGTGGGCACGTGCACGCAGCAGGATTTCCATGGGCGTAGACAAAGAACCTTCTTTCTAGATGTTCATAAATTTTTTTCGTTTTATCTAAACGACTAGATAATGGTACAAAATCGCGTGGTGACTGGTTGCGGTGATTTTTCATCCAGGAGTGCAGCGCTATTTAAAATTCTTTTCACAAATGTTTTACGGCATCGGTGGGTATACAATTGCTCTACCTGAAATATAGTGTCAGTTTTCTCGGAAACCAGTTCAGCAATATGATTCGATGGTTTTTATAGTACGTTGCTGCATACATGGCTTCAACTGAGCGCCGAATATTTTTGCAGATCTATGCAGTTAAGTTTCCAATTGAATAAAACCTTGCGTACACGAATGTGAACACAAGGCCTCCGGATGATGATAATCTAGCCCTGTTAATGTCAGGCTGTCCCACACAGTAGGGGAAACGGGTAGGCTTTTCTTCTCTGCTCAATTACGCTGAGAGCTGTGTAGCCCTCAAGCGCTAATTAGTAGACAAACCCGTTCTTCGACGTTTCACCTTTTACCCTAAATTCCACATGTCCTCTCTGAAATGAAAGTGGATGAGAAAACAATTTGCCGCATGTGGAGAGCGATCCGACGTCTTAGCATTACGCGGGCGATGCTTCAGTAGTTTCCACTATGTTGTCCTTGGTGGCTTTGTTTGTTCGCTTCTTATGGAGACAACGACGAAGTGTCTTTTGATAAAGCGCTGTTTATTCTAGCTCCGGTTTATTTCTGTGAAAACCTAAGTTCATCCGCTGGTCCTCGCTCCCTGCTCGGTCGTGATGGAAGTGGACGACCCTGCACGTCTGCCGGTGACGGCGGCGTCAGTGGCGCCCGCCTCCAGGAAGCGGATTGGTCAGCAGAGCGACACCGGCAGCGAGGACACCCATGTCTACTCTCTCAGCAGTGAGGACACTTCCGATGACGACTTCCAGCTTGTGCAGGGCCGCAGAGCGAAGAGAAGGAACACCAGTACGTCCTCATCGTCAAGCACGCAAACAGTGAGACAGACGCTGAGGCCGGACGCCAATACCATCATATTTGTGCCCCTGCTTCCCACCACAAACATGAAGCTACTTAACAGGCAATCTGTGTCAATGTCACTGGAAGCCATGGTGCCAAATGAAATATCGTACATTCGAGTGAACACCCGAAAAAATCTACTGGCGGTTGATGTCCAGCATGCGGCTGCTTTGACCACTCTACGCAGCGTAACGGACCTCGACGGCATTCAGGTGCGCTCTTAAATCCCTCTGGGATCTGACGTAGTCACCGGCGTTATCTACGATGTAGACGTCGCCATCCTTAACAACGATTTGCCGATTCATATCAAGCCAGCCAATGATGAGGTCATCGTTGATGTTAAGCGGCTAGGCAGTTCGCGCTGCGTGAAAATAGCATTCAAGGGTAAATAAATACCCTCGCATGTTAAGGTGGGACACTTCAGACATTCAGTTCGGCCTTTCATTGCAAAACCTCTTCAGTGCCGCAAATGCATGAAACTGGGACACGTGAGCAGCGTCTGCGAAAATCATGCAGCATGCTCCCGCTGCGGGGAGCTACCATGCTGCCATACTACCATGCTGTAGCGAAGCCGACAGCGTTACCTCCGTGGATACTCACGCCGGGACACAGAGGGCCCTCTGGATCGAGAGCGGTGCGTGGTTGCGCCGTGCTTCCGCGCAGCTATCGTGCGAGAGCGGCTCCTGCCGCCAGCCGTGTTGACGCCGGTCCCCAGCGACGACGGCTGCCTGGCGCGTAGGCGCCGCTGCCGCCGTCGTCTTTTGACGATACAGTGAACTTTAAATTTGTCTCTGCACTACTTGGCCGCTGTGAGGTGCGGGTCACCGCACAACGTGCATTTCGGATCGCACTGATGATCTTCCGCCGGCGATCGTTTGCCGCATGTGAGACACTACTTGCTTCCCGGGTTGGGACACACGTCAGCCAGGTGACCCAGTCCTCCACATTCGTGGCAGACTTCCGTGTGGCGTCGGTAGAGCGTGCAGCGAAATATGCTCACGCCGCATGCTACCTAGTTCAGCACCCTCATGCCCTCGAAAAGCACCACCATCGTCGTGGTTCTTAATCCGCCTGGCTTCCAAAGCATCCGAATTCCGAGGATTTACAATTCTCGCTCTGAGTCGAGCCCGGGTTACTTCCAGGTCGACTCCTCTTATGACTCCCTTACACGTATTCTCGGGTGGGGCCAGGTACGCCGCCATCCCAAACGTGCCTTCGCCGAGCCTGATTTGCTGCATTCGGGCGCACGCGTCCGCGTTTTGCTCGTGTGGGGTGCACACCTCCAAAACGTTCTGAACTCCATTGGGGCACATCCTATCCTCTTCGATTGCGGCCGGCGCGAAGAATGCCGCCATGGCTAAGGCTTACTCAAAGCTTATTTTACTGACCTTGTTTACATTCAGGCCGCCCAGCGGTCTGACAATGATGCGAAAAGTGTCTCTCGGCAGTATAGGTAGCCTTGAAGCCGCGGTGAGGCGTCGTATCGCGTTGCATGGTGTGGCGGTGCGGTCACCGTTTCTCAGTCTGCCTGGTGTATTTCAACCGTCTTGAGCAGAAGAATATCCTTCCCTGTGCATGCCGGGCCGGCAGCCGTACGCCACATTCCGTCCCGGGTCGCATGCCTCTTCTTGAGTAATTTCTTCTCCTTCCACAACGTCCATCCTTGGTTCCAAATGCGCCACAAGCACATGTGCCATGTGCACAAGTCCCACATGTGCGGGAGTAGGCCTAAGCCTACCTTCGTCTACTCGCCGTGTTTAAAACGTTCACAAAAGGGCGAAAAGTCCTTCAACGGACAAAAATCTGGTACCGGGAGAGTCCTCTTGACTTGCCACGTCGATTAAAGTATAAATCACACGGTTCCGCAGGGAGAACCACTCGATAACATTGATGACAGCCGGAGCCGATGTCAACGCGTCCGCACTATATATATATGTATAGCCAACTTCTTTCTCCCACCTCATTTCTGAAGAATCTATTATTTTCGACTTGCGCTTACTTGGAGCTGTAGATAGTTCTGGTGGAGTCCAAGCTATCAGTCAGTGACTGTGCTGATTCTAGAAAAATATTTTCAGCGTTATACACTCTTAGGCAAAGTTACACCCCTTGGATTGCCCCTTCTGCCACACAACGATAATCGTCATCTGCCTTGACGCGTTTCCTTTCTTTAACGCGGTGAGCCCAGTACTTTCCAGTAACGAACGGCATGCGCGTTATCAGCATGATAGCATTCCCGACAGGAAAGTAGCGGGCGCGGCGTTTTCAAGAAAGGAAACGCATCAAGGCAAATAACGATTATTGTTGTGTTGCAGAAGGGGCACTCCAAAGGGTGTAACTTCGCCTAAAAGTGTACGGGGTGTTTCACGTAACTTGTGCCAAGGATTTAAAAAAAGTGCTTTGCCGCAGCTGAATGGAACTACCGACATATGGTTTGCCGTCATGTAGCACTTTTTAGAGTATATTTATATTCCCCTTAATTAGTTAATTAAAGTAAGATGAAATATGCAAAAATTTTTAACAATTACTTTAGGGTCAAATGCGGTTCGTTGTGTTTTAGAGGTGGCTCAGGGACGACTAGTCCCATTTTTTTGTTGCAACGTACATGCTGCATGGCGATATTTTTCGGCGTTTAATAGGCCCCTCACCAGGTCTGGCCATTTTGAGCTGACAAGCGCACAAAGTACAATGCGCGCCAACGATCGCGTCTGCAAAGTATTACATCAAAGATCTGAAATTTCAAACCTAACACCGTTTTTTCTTCTCCTTGCGGCCGCCGCGCTCCAAGCCGGACGGTGACGTAGTCGTGCCCATGCGGCTACGTAGACGTGTCCGCAGTGTGACGTCGTTCGTGGTGACACGTGCCTTCGAGAATTATTCAAGAGAACATCTGTTATCTTTGCGATCTGTCGCTCGAATTGATGAATTGAAGTTTAGAGAAATAGGAAAATACACGAACGGAATGTCTGCGTGTTTTCTGTTTTACTTCGCATCGAAGCAAGAGATATGTACTTCCGCTTCGTCTGCTTGCTCCCACGGTGATGCGGTCACGTGCGCAGGTACCGAAACTATGCCATTTTCTACCGTGTTCCCGCGCCGTGATCATGCTTTGCGACCCCCTTGTTCTGCCTCAGTATTGGTGTTGCACTGAATTATACCGCTAGTCGTATTTCCTTGTGCACAGCGTGCAAAATCGCACGTTGCGCGAACGAGACAACAGGTCACGCGCGCCGCTGGCGACGCAAGGGTGTGACACCGAGAAAAAAAAGTGAGGAGGAAAAAAATGAAGGCGGGGCCTGTGACGTATGCGTCATGCGATCCTCGAGGTCCGGTATGGGAGAACGCATGGAAGGAATTTTGCTTGGGTAGGCTAGACGGGGCGAGTGGAGGGAGCGTCTTGCTTGGCAGTGGAGCCCGCCTGCTGAAATCATGGGTTCGCGGCAATTAAATTTTTCTATCTCGGCTCTAAATGATCCTATTTGAAATATTTTTGCGGCAGAACGCTCCCTAGAGGACACGTAACAGCTTCCGGCGTGTAAGCAAACTTTGGTATGGGGACTGGTGAGGGGCCCTTTAAAGAAAGCCTGCGAAATAAGAAATGAAACCACGTGATTTCACTCGTACGCTATCGTATTGCAGCGCTCTCAATGGTGCGTCGAACCTACCGCTTATCAGGGACGACTTAGATGGGCCACAGTCAACGGTGCTGACACACTGTGAAGCCGATGCCTAGAGCCACGGCCGTTCACTTCACCACGGTCCTAGCACATGGTTATTTCGCACGAAGCGCGGTTGAGAGCGCTGCAATACGGTAGCGTGGTTACATTCGCGTGGTTTTCTTCATATTTCGCGGGCTTTCTTAAACGCAAAGAAAATAATAATAATCACCCCGCATCATGTACGCTGCCACACAAAAAAAAAAATCTTGATCGGTCGTTTCAGAACCCCCTCTACACCGCAACGAAACGCACTTGGCCCTAAAGTGGATATTAAACATTTTGCATAATTCATCTTATTTTATTAACGAATTACGCGGAATATCAAAAATACTCTAAGAAGTGCCACATGACCCAAAGCATATGCCGTTGGTTTTCAGCAGCGGCTAACCACTTTTTTTTTTTAAATCCTTCGCACAAGTTACGTGAAACAACCTGTATAAGCGCTTTAATTATTGTTCTTGATTATTTTTTTAACTAGCTGCTACATTCACGGTTTGATTCTCGACATCTCTGATAACAGTTATAAAATGGCGTATGATATATAGTACTGCACCACTGAGCATCTTTCATGGTAAACGGAACTCCTGTTTAACGGAACAAATCTCTCCGGTCACGTGAGGTGGCGTTTAACGAAATTCTACTCTATCTTCAAGCGACGGTCAAACCAAGGAAGGCGTAGCAGAAGTATTTTTATGATTATTGTACACTTGCAATAAAGCTTAAGCTATTAGTATAGTAAAGACATCAAGATGCTGAAGGCGTACACCGAACCCAAAACCTTCGCCGCATGACACTTGCGGTGCTCTGTACCAATTGAGCTATGGCGGTGGCTGTCCCTTGGTCCGCATACGTGGTTACATTTACGTACATATTTATTTTGAGTCGATATCCCACAACCGGAATATGGAAATATTAAGCCCAAGAATCCTCCCTTTTTATTTATTTTCACCGACACAAGAGTCGCTCACTTCGCTTCTATAGCACACAGTTGCTGTTTGTCACAGTGCGGAGCACCAGCAGCCGACCGGACGGCGCAACGACAAAGCAACTGTAACTACATACCAATAAAAAACCAAGGCCTAGGCGAGAGGCAGAATGGCAGTGAATGCGAAAATGGAGACGGACCGAGGCACGTCGTCTTCCTCCAGGCTGCGCTCGGCCAAAGAACAGCGCCATGCCCAGCGGCAAGCTTAGTGTTTGTTCGAGCTGCTGGGAAGAACAGCGGCGGACAAGCAAAATGCAATCGCGGGGCCTGTCGCTGCTAGAGGCTGGGCCTCGGGGCGAAGCATGTGCTTCCAGAAGCATAGAAAAAATATCAGTAAAACTAAGCGCCTATATGAAGCCTCCGCATGGAGCTTCGGTATTAAGCTTAGGAAAGAGGCTCAGATGAATCGAGTGCTTTGGCATGAAGGAAGACAGCTACCGCCGGGACAGTTTCTTGCACGAAGTGGAAACATCGCAGCCGCTTTCTTCTGGCGCGCCACCTTTTTCTTTGGTCCTAATTTACTGCTTTGTGTGGGCTTTCTTTGGAGAATTCGGCACTGCGTTGCAGATTGTGCTGCGAGGACTGTATTACTGGGTACCTTAAATTTGTGCTTTTGAGCAGGAAGTTATTCATTAGATACGCCGTAAAGAACGTGCCATGAACAAGTGAAGAGTCAAACAGTTCGCTGGAGAAATAGTGAAGGCACCATTGTTGATGAGAAATTCCTTGCTTCACCGTCTTCGAAAAAATCTAACTGCTGCAGAGAACCTCCTTGATGCGGCTTCGTGCGAACGGCGTGGTGACACGTTTATATCCGATGATGGCGTCGCTGTGGACGTGAAGCATGTCATCCATTCAAAAAGAGATCCTGCGCAATTTCTTTTTACGCAGATGTTGGAGGCCGTGGCAAGCATACGTAAAGGACCCGCGTTAGAGCCCGTTGTTTCTCATGACTCCATCATGACTCAGACTCTAATAATAAGGTTAAATATAACAGACTAAGCAAGGCATGCTGAGATGCATAAGGCGTGCTGTTCTAGTTTCTTGTACTACGTAAAGCAAAACTGGTCAATACCATGCATATGAGCCCCGAGTTCAGACATCAAGGCACATTATTTTGCTCCCAGTGTTTGACTATTCAATGCAGGCCTCTCTTGCGAGCGTGCCACTGCTACTTTTCGTTATTATGCGTTATAAAGAAAGAGAGAGAAGGAACTGAGTAAGCGTTTACTAAGTAGTGTTACATAAGTACCGCCGCCCTGCTACGGCAATGGTTTAGTTATTTCGCTGATCACTATTACGAGGGGAAGGTGCCTGAACGGCAGCCGAAGGGGATCGCGCCCTTGATAAAAGCGAATTTGTCGTTTCGCGACTCATTTATTAGGTCACGCTCCGGTAAATAGAGATTTGAAGAAAGAGCACACGAGACTCCAAAAATAGGAAAGAAGAAAGGAAGAGAGGAGAACAAGAAGTGAAAAGCAGAGAGGTTAACCGGATTAGGCATCCGGTTGGCTACCCTCTACAGGGGGGCGGGGTACGGCGCAGAAAAGATAACAAAACAAGTGAAGACTAAAAACAAAGGAGCGCCGCTGTTCGCACATTCTATAGTTTTTTAATGAATCCCGTTTCTTTTAAAGAAGTATACTAGCCCTTCTAAATCAGTTCGGGCCGACGTCGGCTAGGACCAGGGCCGAAGAATTATGACTTCTGTAAGGGGACGGATGGCAATCTTGTCGGGCGTGGCGACTTTGCTTTCTGCATTGAGACGACGAAAATCACACGGAATGCACGCTATCGTATTTTTGCACCCGCAAGCTTCACATTCTGGTCGTGTGGCCATTGCGATGAGGTATGGGTATGCATTAGTGAAGGCTACTCCAAGCCACAGACAAAAAATGAGTTACTTCCCGTCGTGGTAAGCCATATGGAAGACGGAGTTTCAGATGAGGATCCAGGGAACAAGGCGCTGGTGGTTTGTAAAGTCTGCCAAATTCCATTGGGCCAACGTAAGCTCGCGAGGAAGCGCACGGAGCTTTCTCGCTGCATCTGTTCCTGACATCGGGATAGCGACGGAATCGCCACTGTTATGTGAAGATCGAGCGGCTGCGTCTGCTAGGTCGGTTCCAAGGATCTGACAATGGCTTGGCAACCATTGAAATGCGATGTCGTGCCCCTTTTCAAGTGCCCGATGGTTTCTTGCGTGTTCACGAAAGTCGTTCGTAGGGTGCACGGCGTAATTCAGAGAGCAAACTCTGGAGGGTGACTTTCGAATCACAGATGGACCATTTCTAGGGCGTTTCCCAACTGACCAATAGAATTGCGGCACGCAGAGCTGCTAGTTCGACCGCAAAATTGATGTCAAGTGCAGTGGCCTGAATTTCATCTTTGTAGATTTTTCTGGGACATACTGCAGCTACTGAACTAGAGTGCATGGCCGACCCATCGGTGTAAACATGTAAGCACTCACTGTGGACTTCAGGTAGTAGCAATGATGCGGCCTGCTTCAATCCTGCTGACGGCATTTGTGCCTTCTTCTTGATGCCTGCAGGGAATGGTAAGGCACAGTGGCAACGCAGGCCATGCTGCTGGGATGTAATTGGATGGTAGCGATGCTCCGTGGGTAGTCAAGCGACGGCTAAAACTCGTATGCGGTCTAGTTTTTGGCACGCAAGCGAGATGGTGAACGGGCATCCTTGAGACATGTCGAATGTGTACTCTTAGAGCGTCGACTGCAATGTACGTTGCTATAGGGTGGTCACGCGCTATGGCGATTGTGGCTGCTGTGAATATACACTTAGGGAAGCCGAGGCACGTCCGTAGAACTTAGGCTTCTATGCTCTGGAGCGGGCGAAGGTTCGTTTTACTGGTGCTACCCAGCCCGAGCAGGCTGTGTCTCAGGAAGCCCACAAATAATGAATGGTACAACTGTAGCATCGATTGCACCGATGCGCTCGAAGACTTTCCGCCGACAGATTTGAATATATGGGCTGTTGTTGTCAACCTTTTCTTTATATATGAAATATGTAGCGTCCAAGACAAATTATGGCTAAAAAATTATGAGGTTAAAACCATGACCTCATGATGACGTACGGACACTGGAATAATTTCGACCACCGGGGCTTCTTTATTGTGCACCTAAGTACACGTTCGATGATGACTCCATGGGAACGGTGCTTTGTTTTGTAAACAATTACTTGTCCATTTATGCGTATAGCATATGGAGTCATTGTTTTGCGTGTGAATGCGACTAATAAGCGCATTTCTAAAGATAGTTATAGGCCTTTCATGTGCATGTAAGAAGGCGTTTGTGTGACTGCCTTCTGCAGCCTCACTCGTATCTGCGGACGTGTCACGCCGAACGCCCAGATGCAGATATCATCTGCATAAATGGATATCTGGACCGTCCTTGGCAATGATTCAACAAAGAACAGTGCTACGTTGAAGAGCGTCGGGCTTAACACTCCGCCTTGCGGCACATCTTTGCTGGTTAGATGATGGGATGTCAGTCCATCCTCAGTAAGCAGGAAGAAAGAATTATCCTCCAAATAACTTTGAATCCAGCGCAGTGCCCGGCTACCAATGCCCACATGAATCAGAGCACCGATGATTGCTTGGTGTGTTACATTGTCATTGCGCCTTTGACATCATGAAACAATGCTACCGTTAATCGTTTCATGCTCTTTTGATGTTGAATGCATGTTTGCAAATCAAGCAGGTTATTGATGGATGACCAACCGCGCCTGAAGTCCGCCATCGCATGCGGATATACCTCATTATGTACTAAACACCATTGAAGGCGTGGCAACACCATTCTTTCCATTAGTTTCCCAACGCAACTGGCAAGAGTGATGGGACGGTTTGATGCCAAGTCTAATAGAGATTTATAACTCTTAAGTAACGGTACTAGGCAGCTGACTTTCGACAAGGACTCAGCCCTTCGTGCCACGATTCGTTGTATTTTTCCAACAATACACTGCGAGCTTTTTGGTCAAATTTTCCAAGTGCCTTGTATGTGACTCCGTAGGGCCCAGGCGATGATGACTTCCTACAAGTCGTCACCGAAGCTTCTAGCTCCTCCATAGAAAACTTGAGATCCGTGATAAAGAACAAGAAAACATGAGAAAGAAGACAGAGAACAGGGAGTGGCTTTGGGGTTGCACTGCTAAGCACGAGGTCGCGGGACCAAACCCCGGCCACGGCGACTGAATTTCAATGGTGACGAAATGCAAATACGCCCGTGTACCCTGCATTGGGTGCCCGTGAAAGGGACCCAGAAACAGTTTTGACGATTTTGTACAAACTTACTTTTTGATCATTAGGTGACATATTTAGCGCTCCGCCTAAAGCGTGCAACTTATTACAATGTTTTAAAAATGTGCATCGCATCTGATCACAGCGGCGTCACTCCACTGGGTTTTCAGCCGCTCCGTCACCATATGCGCCTGTGACGTTAGTTGGCCGAGCTGTGGGATTGTCGGATCGATAATTTTTCCAAGTTTATAGAGAACAAATGTGATTCGCAATAGTTGGAATGTTGGTTAATTTGTTTCCAAAAAAAGTAACAAAAAGGACGATAGACAACTACAAATTACCACCACACGCAAGCACTTCCGGTGCGCAGCAAGTGTCGTCTGCTTGTGCTACAACGTGCTACGTGTTGACGCGAGCTGCGCGGTCAGTGTTGATCTCGAGGTTTCTTTCTGTGAGCACCGTGAATCGCCCTTGCTGCGTTGTGGGTCACAAATCTAGCGATTGGGGACATATCAAGCTGCGACATTGTGTCCCTCTGCAAGGCAACAGGCGAGCGCAGTGGCTGCAGCGAATCGGGCTGTCGGTATCCTATAGGCACCACGATCAGTGCGTTTGCGGCCTTGACTTCCCACCAGAAGATTACTATCACAAAACATAGTTTTAGTGTGTCCGGTATTCCGGTAAACGCAGGTGGACTGGGCGTTTCACCGTATGACCAGAATCGCACACGCGAACTGCCTACAAGGTGCAGCTACCTGGTGGCGCAGAGCTCAACCAGACAAAGAGGGATCTAATATAGCTTTAGTCAAGTGTGTTCTACATTACTGCTGATGTAATTTTTTGGCAGCGGCGTAATCGTGAACACGGTGTCTCTTTAAATATTTCAAATGTTCTACTCTTGGTTGCAGCAATATTAGCTCTCTGTTTGGCTGGTTGAGTTCCGTGCCAGCAGGTGGCTGGACCGTGCAGGTCGCTCATGTTTAAGCCTCTGCCTGTCCGTCAAAACGCTCAGCTCGCCTGTTTTTATCGGAATACCGGGCACGCTCGGCGCTGCAACAGAACGGTCCCAATGCACGCTGCTTGAATAGCTTTCTCTGGGGATCAACGGCCAGGCGGATAGCAGAGAGGTTGGAGAGGCTTCACGCGCTGGCTCCAACACACCGGAAGTAGACGAAACGACGTCACATCATGGCGCAGACCCAATGGAGACGGAACTTGGCCCCGATCGCTCGGCGAACGAGTTGAGGAGGAAAAAAATAGCTAGGAGGAAGGTAACTGGTAATCGTCCGTATTTCTTTTAAAATGAGACGCTTCACTTGAATTGTGGCGCAAAAGCTTTACTATAGCTGTACCCTACACGTCTACAAAATCTGTCAAAACCTTTTGAGGGGCCCTTTAAAGAGCCCTATGTAGTCAAAATTAATTCGGAGTCCCTGACTATACGGCATGCCACATAATCAGATCGGGGTTTTCGCATGTAAAACCCCATAATAATTTTTTTTAACCTTGTACGAAATATACTGGCGTTCTTGTTACGGGTTTCCTAGCGCATATTTTAGCGCATTTTGGTGCCGGAAATATCGAACGTGGTTCTGTTCTCTGAATTTCTGTTAGGCAGATATGACTTCGCGCTACGAATCGGTTATAATTTCCGCAATTTCTGCAAGTTAATCATTTTAAATATTTGTTTGTGCATTTTTTTTTTCAATTACCTACATTGTCATTTGGATTTCCCAAGCAAGTAATGTCCACCTCTTCATATATGATCCACCTGAACAGACCAAATTACGTTAACTGTCACAGCCGATCTCGAGAAAAATTATTTCGGATAAAAAAAAAAAACGAAACGCACAGGCTAGGGATGGAGCCTATATGACAGCGGGTGCCTACATGCAGACACCGTCGCAACTGCGGTACCGCTTCTCAGCCAACTGGAAATGTCGCACGGTAACATAGCACGTCCAACCGCTTGTCGAAAATCCCTGCGATCGCTGCATTGAGACGACGCTGGCTAGTGTTTTACAGAAAGCGTACAACACAAATATATATGAGTGCTTCTTTCACGAAAAACTAAATCGGCTCGGCGGAATAAATTGTCACCACCTTAGAGCGGCCATGCATTGTATTGTGTGAAGACGTGGCGTATGCAAATTCCTCAGGACCGTCATTTGGCCCTTACGAAATTTCATTGTTTTGAAGACACTTGCAAAGGCGCCCAGGAGGAACCCCGCGCGATGCTTCATTTGAGTGCCGGCAGCCAAAGCTAGGAAGCGTGCGTCGCGTGACCCATGAGGGGTAAGCGGCGCGCTCTGGAAAAGTGCTACCGCATGTCCTAGCGTCCAGTAGCAAACATAGGGCGTTAGTGCGGCTACGTTCTAGCCAAGGTTTTTAAGAGAGTGATAGAGAGATTTCCGAAAACTTGGTTTTGATCAGGAGATGAAGATTGGCCTAAATGTCGCACTACTGCCGACACACAATAGCTCTTGTCTAACGGCGGCCTCAAGATGTCAAATTTCTTATTTACGCGGCATACATCCCCAACGTTGTACGCTGTTCACCACACATTACCTGCTGCGCTAGATTTCGACGTAGCAGACATATCACATAGTTCAGAGCAATTGTCACACTCCGAACAATAGCTCTGGTTATGACAACTTGCGCTTTATTCTTTTCATTTGTTTGCTGCAACTGCCGCTGTTCAAATTGTGGGGCCGAAAGATTGTTTCAAATCTCTCCATACGACTATTCAGCTAGCCCAGCAAGCATAAGTTAGCTTGCGTTGACGTAGTGTCACAGCAAAAGTCATGGTAACTGCGTAGTTAGAGCTGTAATAGCTCGAAAGACGGCGCTCCGCCAGCGGTTCATTTATGGAAGAGAGTTTCATGCTACAGAATTCTGCGGAATCAATGAACGCAAAATCCATGCCATGCTCTTTATTCAATCCTCTGCTTGCGATGAATATATTATATAAGGTCGCTCATCGTGTATGATTCAGGATTTATGCGCGTGCAGCAAGGCCGGAAATTGCTGGTGTGTGGCATGCAAACTATAACGGCATATAGTTGGCCATTGCTCGACGCGTGCTTTATCCTTGCGACAGAACCATTCGCGCCTAAGTTATGCCCGCTGTGGTCCCGTAAATGATTTTTCTTTATCTTAGTGTTGCTTTAGTGTTAAGTCCTCATGCTCTCCGCGTGCCCTTCCGCCATTTTCTCTCTCTTGTATATATACGTTGGCTTTGGCGGCGTCTTTCCGATGGAATCCGAGCCGCCTTAAAGCCTGCGAAATGGCCTCCGACTGTGGCACTGCGGAATGCGAGGCTGCCGTCGCTCCACCGCGGTGTCGGAATGTCGCCGTCAGCGCCTTTCTTATTTCCGCCGCCAGTAGTTGCTAATTCGACGTCGCAGGCTACGCGCTGCATGCTGGGAACGTTTGTCTGGCGTTCCACCCACGGGCGAACCGACCTACGCCTGCGGATCCCTTCGGTCTCACGGGTTTCTCATCGCCTCTAGTTTTGTTTTCTCTTTACCTAACTCACGCAGCGCAATACGCGCTGACATTTCAGCCATCACGTCCCTACGGCAGCTCTGGAGAATAATTTTGCTCTAGGCTTAAGTTACCGACACGCAAGAAACTCCGTGTGGAAAAGCAATGCCGTCTGTTGAGGAAAGCAGTTGGAATGCACGTGCGGAAGGCACGAAGGAACGAGGGCAGCATGGCGACAAGGGCAAAAGCCCCTCGAGACGAACATTATGCTTTTGTTGGCCGATGCGTGGCACGGCGGAGCGTCGATCGAGGTTCGTTAATAGGGTGAATTAGTGAAACGCCCGATATATACAAAGCGGCAACAAAAGAATGGCAAGATGCGTCGATGCATCTCATATAGAGGGGCCGCAGCTGCAAATTTTCTAGACGCCTTTAAAGAACGGCTTCTATACGCGCTGAGCAAAAAATAGGAAGAAGGAAAGTAATGGTTACCGAGCGGTGCTTTTACTGTTACTTTTTGTTTTGTTTTTATTGCGGGGCTTGGGTTTTCACCTGCTCTCACGCTTCACAAATTAGTTGTTGTTTTTCACTTTTTGCACTTCAATACTGTTTCTTTCAATTTTCTGACTTATTATTTCTCCAAGCATAGTTTATTTCCACCAATATGGAATGGCGTTACGTGGTTCTAATGTGACGCACTCTACGCAAAACAACAAAGATTTTAAAGATTTTGGCACAGACACTTAAGACTGCTTACGTGTGGAAATGCGAAAGCATTATAGTCTCTTTGTTGAAATGTTTGTATTTTGTGCACACTCACTTTATACACTCATAACCTGGCGCCACTTCCTCCCCATTGGCTGCGCCGTCACGTGCCCAATGACGCACGCACTAGGCCACACGTTCAGTCAGCCGTGGAGCTCGTGGGGTCGGGGAAGCGTGCACGTCTCGCACCTCGGAGGTCCGGGGTCGATTACTACCAAGACCGATATGTACCAAATTTCGTTTTCAAAGCCAGTAATATATTGTTTGTTGGCAGGAACGTCCCTGAGAAATTTGACGGCAATCTGAGCATTATATGACGTGTTTTCACTCTTTGCGCCGTCGGTCATTTTGGTACCATCGCTCGGTTACGCCACGGCCTACGTCACCGGATTTTCGCATAATTGGGCACATAATGCTTTCGCATTGAAATGTAAGCGCTATATTTGTTTTTCAGAGAAGAGACAAAGCGCCTTCGGATACGCCGCTCCTGTATAGCAAGGAGATACCATAAAAGCGTCCCCTGTAGGAGCTCGTTTTTGTTCACCTGCAGTAAACAATGGGGCACTGGAGCTGCCGGCGCGAAATAGTCATGGTGTGTGCTGCCCACATAAGTGCATCAAACTTGTCGTCCGCAGTGTTTCATTGATCTTTTCTGAAACCTTAAATATTGAAAGACATGCAGGGGGATTACCGGCCACATTAGTCGTTGAAAGTTGGCTATGGCAACCTTGGCCGAATTACAGTAAATTGCAACTTTAATTGCAGCGTGAACGCTTGAGATCATGTGTGAGAGAATTTACACTTTTCCTTGAATTTGTGTTTTCATCAATTTGCCGCTGTTTCCTTTTTTCCCACATTAGAGCAAGACTAACAATAGCCCTTCTAAATACGAGTCTGAGTCTATGCTTTCTTTATGTCTCGTATATAGCCCGGTTCTGATCATTACAGAGTGCACATATTTGAAATAATACAGACATAACTGTACTAGCGTACGGGATACCAACAATTCAAAGTACACCGTTAGTTTCTCCTCACTTAGATTCGAGCTATCGAATGATTTTTTTTCCTGGTTTCTTAACCAGTAGACGCGCCCCACACGAAACCATATAATATTAGAACAGTGTGCTATATATCTAAATTCGTATTTTGTTTAATAATGTGTAACAACATTCCAAAACGCATAAAATTTATGTAGGACTGTGTTCTCGAAAAATAACAATTATGTTGTCTTTTTCACACCCGTGCCTGCACCCACGCTCCACATGATGTGCGTGTTATAATGTTCCTCGAGCTAAAATGTGGAGCCATACACCAGAACCGTAAGAATTTACTTATTAAACCACACTTCCATATTCCAACAATACCAGGGCAGGAATCACGAACAATAGTCAGGCGAAAGGGGCAGAGAAAGTGGGATCCGTGCCAGGAACCAACCGGTATTTAAGGGCTCTAGCAACTTACATAATCCAAAACGCGGCACTCATTGAGTATCTGGGGTTGTTTGTCCTCGAACATTCGAAATTGTGGCTTTCAGTTTGCGAGCGGCTGATCCAACTAGTGATCCATGCGAGCTGTATTTTGTTTTCTCTCTCGCGGCATTTATTACAGCAACTTGTAAAAGGAGCAGCAGTTGATTATTGAGCAAGTGACACCAATGAGGGACGCAGTAACACAGTTCAGAATGGTGAGTGCGATGAGAGTCACACGCACATGCATGTATGAAGCGCGTATGAGATGGGGCGCCACGGCCGCTCTGTGTGTGTTTTTTTTTTTTGGCGCTATTATATATTAGGAAAAGAAAGACTGCATGCATGACATATAGTGTCCAAAACAGCCGTAGTCTAGCAAAAAAAGCACGAAACTAACAGTGCGCTAGGCAATAATGCAAACAAGTTTTCAACGCAAGAGGCAGTGGTATTCAAAGCAAAAAACTAAAGCAGAGGCAAGCATAAACACTTCATCAAGAGAGTATACCAGTCCTGTCGATAGTCCCTTTAATGGCAAAAGTCTTTCAAGTGCGGCATATCTCTTTTTTTTTTTTTTTTTGCTGAATAGGATTTTGAGGAATCCATAAGTTCGGCATTCCGGTAAAACATATAGGTTTTCCAGAAGCGATCTTTTATACCTTCGTCAGCGCTTGTGTTCCTTGACTGTGCTTCGATGAGCAAAACGTGAACAAGGTGAATGCAGGAGCCAACGTTTCGACAAGTGGACTTGTCTTCTTCAAGGCGACGTATGCTTTCTTCGCCACAGTATATATAGGTGGGGTTCTTCTAAAGGGGAGAGGGTGTGAGGCGAGAGGATGCGGAAACGAGGGAAAATGTGTTAGCGTGTCGAATTGAGAGTAAAGAAACGCTGTGTACAAGGTCAAGAGTCAGACAACTGTATTTTTTGTTTGCTGTTGTCATTGCTTTTCCCCTGCTCTGTTTGTTTTTTCATGCGGAAAGTCTTAACCCCCTATACTTTATTGCCCTTTGGGTGACCGTAGGTACATGAATAGATAGCTAGAATTAAAAAACAATGCTTATATATATATATATATATATATATATATATATATATATATATATATATATATATATATATTTATATATATGTGTGTGTGTGTGTGTGTGTGTAGACCGTCTAACAAGCACTAACATCACCTTGAAGATAGATAGATAGATAGATAGATAGATAGATAGATAGATAGATAGATAGATAGATAGATAGATAGATAGATAGATAGCACTTTCCGTGCTTTTCAGCTTAATATCTACCGAGAGTTGCTAAGCTCAAGCCGTTAAAGTGGTAAATGTATTCTCTGATTCGTTAACACAGCGCCAACTACATTTTAATACCATAGTACGCTGCTAGATATTCAAGTAGAGAGCATCTGGCCTAGTTCTCTATGTGCTTGCGATTTCCGCGAGAATCAGCTGAGGCTTCCTGTCATTATAACTGACTTTTGTTCCGCAGCCACACTTATGGTAGTATACTGGTATATTTCTTTGCATCTGATCCACGAAACGAAGTTTTGCTTGATTCGTCTTTATTTTTTTTAAATGTAAATTATAAACGTGAGTGTTTCAAACTGCCTGAAAGTGGCCCTTAAGCCTTCCCTTCATTAGTGAAGCTAGAAAAAAAGCGGAAGCCTTTATGAATGGCGGCTACAAGCAACGGTGTAGCTTGCAGACGAACTACACCGCATAACGTGTCGATGATATTGTCAGTTAAGCACAAGGCTTCCGTGGGATTTCTTTTTCAGGATAGCAGAGGTATGCGGCGATGGATCCAAGACGGTAGCTTAGTAATATTCTGGAACCTAAATATCAAATTTGATGTCCGTTTTTGGCGTTTTGATTATTATCGATTGCAGTGCGAAAAGAAAAGGTTGCCTTTGAAGCAGATGCTTGTTGTTGACTCCCGAAAAGAAAAAAAAGTTTACTTTCTTGGTTTCAGCAAGAAAGTATGAATTGTTTGTTGCCACTCAGTCGTGAAGCATCGGGAAATAACAACTGAGATGACGGAGTATTTTCGGTTCTGTTCTGAAAGCTGTTCTTAAGTTAACGGTGAAATACATTCTACAATGGTAGAGTTTCTCAATAAATAGTAGGGAAGAAAGAAAGATGAAAACATTGTCGATAAGGGCATCGCAAAGGTTGTGCTATCGGCTCCTCTTTGCTTTTCCAAGATTGATCGCAAACTTGAACTCAAAGGGTTCGTTTGCGTTCAACGTCCTCAAACAAACACATTGGTCCCCTTGTTAGCCTATGATCCAAAAGAAGGTCTCATGGGGGCTCTAGCGCAAGTGTGTACGCACTGAAAGGCTGTTCGCAACAAGGAATGCCCCACTCCATGTTTCGGCATAGATAAAAGAGGGAGAACGGGTGAGGGCAGGGAAGTAGGCCAGAAAGGGGTCCAAGTTTGCTACCCCGCAAGAGAGAAAAAGCAAAAACGATCTAAAGAGAAAAAGCAGGAAAAATGGTGTGTTGACACACTTTATTTCACGTTCTCAATCATAGATGGCATTTCTTCAGTGGCGCCGCCTATCTCGCGGGCGCATAGACGGGAGCAAGACAACTGTTCTGTTCGCTCCATTTAGCGGGCACTTCCGCTGCGACCATTGTGCTAATAAATTTTGCTCTAACAGTCTTCGTTTGTCCGGTATTTCTGTCCCGGTCAACAGCACTGGCCTTCCAGTGATGTTACGTTGAGCTACTTCAAAGCAGGTGCGCAATCGTCTCATTGAAACCTTGGATGCCTGTCGGGTATCTCAATAAGAAAATACGACGTCCTATAGTAAGCGCAACATCAATTCACCAATGGTAGAGGAAAGTTTCTTCACACTGTGTTAGTCGAGGTGGTAGAAGAAACTGTAAGTCACAGGCCAGGGGGTGAAGGTGAGTGTTCGTGAAAACGACTGAGTTCCACAAAGCCTTTGTGTTTGACTGCGTGTAACGGAGTGAAGTATTAACGCTGCGTCCGATCTCGAGACCGAGCTCGAAATGCATACGCAGAATAATGTTTGCATGCGCTCATCGATTGCATACTGCAAGGAAAAGTTTCCAGCAGAAAACACTGGTATGGACAGCAGGGAAGACACGACACCCCGCTGGACACGGAACGGAACGTTATTATTTGTTTGGACACTTATTCTGGAAGAAAACAACCATTGCAGTGTAATTGTAATAATCACTTAAATAATGTTTTAAAGTATAATTCAGTATTTAAAATAATTTACATTCCAAAACCACTATCTAATTATCAGGCACGTCGTAGTCGGGAACTCAGGATGAATTCTGACCACCTGGGGTTCTTTAACGTACACGGGCGTTCTTGGATTTCGCCCCTATCGAAATGTGGTCGCCATAGCCGGCATTCGATTCCACTCCCTCGGGCTTAGCAGCGCAACCCGAGAGTCCCTAGGCCAGCACGGTGGATAATTAATTAATTAATTGTCTTGGATTTCGTTTGATATTCCACATTTGATAATCACGTTCCTGTGGTACTTTCGACCCTTCATTCATTCATTTTTTAAAGTTCTAAGTGGAGAAGATCACATCACATTGGTGATAGTATCTTGTATGTTAATTACCCTGAAAAAAAAAAGAAAATTGTGTTTTCGAACGCCTATTTTGTGTCACCGAATTATAATATGAGAAAAAATTTTTCTTTATATGCATAGCTGATCTGCCAAGGTAGAATAATGAGCTGTAGTAGAAATCAGCGTCTTAATATATCTATATTTAAACACAGAAGTTAGCCCCTACAAGATAAAAGTGCCACTAACACCGTACATAGTAAAAACTGATAAATGTTAGCCGTAAAGCACGGCTAAACCGTGCTAGGATTAAATAACATTTGTTGTTGATGGAATCCTGACGAATGTAACGGCACCAGTAAGGCAGAAACGACACAAGCGATAAAAAGTGATGTCGTTATTGTAGAAATCACGGGCACAAAGCTAAGAAATATCGATGTAAGAGGTTTTAAAGATTTACGGAATTTCAAAATTCACCCTTGGCAGATAGCACAAGTCTTGTCCTTGAGTTGTATTATTCAAAGATGAGGACATTGAAACAGATATTAAACTAAAAAACGAAAACTTTCCAATTAACTTTCAAATTAATTGCTTTACGGCACTTATTGCAATGTACGAATTGTAGCCGGGGAGTTTGCAGAACGTACCACTTGAAATAAATTTGCAGGATTGCACCAGTTTTGAGATATTATTTCTGAAACTGTGGGATTAAATACATGCGTGTTCCAGTTACTTTTGTGCCTCAATGCATAAAAAAACGTTTTGATAAAAAATGTAAGTGATTTTTGGGCTCCTTCCATGGCGCATATTTCCAAACATGTGCCATTCTGAAAATTGGTTCCATGTGGACGCGCTTTGCAAATTTACCGGCTACAATACTTAAATTGCAATATGTGCCATAAAGTTATTAATTAGAAAGTGAATTAGCAAAATTGATTTAATTACTTGAATATGTGTTTTGATTTTTCTTGCAAATAATGCGCGCTTCTCTGAATAATCCAGCTCAAGGACATTAATCACGTTATCTGCAACAGCCGATTTTTGAAAATTCCGTAGAGCTTAAAAATGAACACCTTCTATCTCGATGGCTGCGATAATGGCAACCACAGTGGACGATGCTCGGATGCGAAGAAGCTTCTTTAGATGACGTTAAACCATTTTTCACATTAAAGAATAAATGCCGCCCATTCCAGAACATAGACTGCATTCAAGTATATGAAGCCAAACTTACAATATGAAATAACGGCCCAATATTCCCAGATCTGGGGTTTCATCCGGCTAGTTAACTGGGAAGTATATGCTCAATCGGAAATTATACACAAACCTGTTTTGTTTTGTGCACTCCTCTGGCTGCGCCAAGGACAACGCATATCGTCGCTCGCCTTGAGGCTCGGTTTAACGGCCACCTGTGTCCTATACACACTGTTACCACGAGTGTGCGTTGCGTGTTGTGGTAACAGTGTGCATATAGCTTGGTGGCGCTGCCGACTACCCGGTTCCAAAGGCGACGCTCATAGCATCCATCCACGTCATATAATAATAATAATAATAATAATAATAATAATAATAATAAAAATAATAATAATACCTATGTATGCATAGATGCGTCGATTGAGGCAAGACACACGACAGCTCCCTGCTCGTCCTTCTTCACGGAGTGATGAGTTTTTTTTACGTGGGTATGTTTTCACCGTTGCCGCTCGGCGCAAGACATGCTGTCAGGGTACGAAGTTTCTTGAACGTCTTCGCCATCCTGTAGTGTCACGCGAGTTTCATTCGCGTTCGCTAGGCGGCTTTATCGCATTTCTGTTGTCGCGCGACAGTGCGGTCGCGCTATCAAGTAACGCATGGTTCTTGAAAGCAGCAGAACCGTGGTACTTTCCTGAAAGACGGGCCCACCGTGTATCGTTTCGTAGGCGCGCTAGTTGATGATTTTGGCACCTACAAGAATTTACCTCGTTGCCGTGAGCGTATCTTGAAGATTCGATGACGAATCTATGTATAAGCGGGCAGACACAAGCGCCCTTTATTGGATTCCGCGACCGGCGACATTGCTTGCTTCATTCGTTTGGATTCGAGTGTTGCTTGTCTTTCTGGCAACAAGTTCCCCCTTCAGCACAACAGTGATAGGTCATCAGCAGCGCTTTCCGCTTACAACCGATTGCAAAGGCCAGTGCTGCGACAGCTTTTTCTGCCGTCGCCGTATTACGGCGGCGCTTACCCCAAGGAGTGAGCCCAGCCGAGCGCCGCTTTCATAAGATATGGTTGTCATTCCATAAAAGCAATAAGCAGGCTCGCGAGCTATGGGAACTCGCGTATGATCGTCTCTGTACATTGTATCGAGCGCAATCACATCCAGTGTGTAAAGCAGAGCTCCCAAAACCTAGAGCCACCGGTCAGAGCGACGTGATTACTCTTTCTCGCACCCTAAATTAAACGATGCTGGTTAATCTGCAAATGTATGTTTATCTGTGAGCGCTGTCAACAAGCACCTCTATAAAATAATCAGAGAAAGATACTACAAGTGCCCTGTTTGGGGTCACAGTTTCGGAGCAGTAAACAAAGAGGTCACAGGACAAACAAAACGAGACATCGTAACACGAATACGAAGCGCCGCTTCGATGCAGCTGATGTACTGTCTGATAAAGGTACCTGAGCACACGTGCGCCTTTCTCTTCGTTAGCCACGGGGCACTCCTGTTGACGCCGTTCGGCACGCGTTTGGCAGCGTTTTTTTCTTTATCTATTTCATATAGAGGGGCCGAGACAGGGAGGGACAGCGACGAATTGCTTTGTAGTATCAAGTAGCGCAATCTTCTTTCATATCTAATTATTCCTAGTAGATGGGAGTGCAGGAGCGTGCAGGCGAGGCATTTTTTCTTCTTTATACCACTGACAGCAATAAAGCGTTCAGTAAATGACGACGCTGTCACCTGTCGTTGCTCGCAGGCCATCCATCTCCGACCATCACATGGCACGTGGGCCACTCGGTGGTGAACCGCGCCGTGACGCAGCTGCAAGACGACAAGACGCTGTCGTGGATCGAGCTGCAACGACTGGAGCGCAGCCACTTCCGCACGGAGGTCACGTGCGCCGCGGCCAGTGGCACCGGGACCCAGCCCATCAAATCGTCTGTCACCGTCGACCTGCACCGTAAGCTTGCACGATGCGCTGCCCAGCCTGGTTTTGTCGCTATAGCTTTCATTATACCGACTATGCGAAGTGCCGGCCGGTCCTACTAGCCTTGCAATTTCGGCCATGGCCTTTGACTTCGCGTGCGTGTGGCTAATCTAACCAGGAGTCTGTGGAATAGATCTTTCTAAGGCACTGTGCAATCACTATGAGAAAAAAATAATAGACGTCAGCGATGTAGGCGAAACCAAGTACTCTCAAAAGTCAGCTAAAAATTATGTAGATCTGACGCACTGTGGGTATCGGTGTAAGCGAAGCTTTCTTTGCTGTTTGCTTTGATGGAGGATAATTAGGGGTGATGTTGACGGTGAATGTTTAATTTCTTCAATGTTTAGTTCAAAAGAAGAGTGGGGAGTTTATGTTAAACTTTACCACTGCTGTTGGTCTGCATAGCACACAGAACACGCAGAGAGAGGTGTTTGCTTGAGATGGTGTTGTGCGCCATCTTTCATAATCCCTGAGAGGGTTAAGCATTGGCATTGTCACTGCTGCTGCTGCAGCAGCAGCAGAGCAGGAGGAGGAGGAGGAGGAGGAGGAGGAGGAGGAGGAGGAGGAGGGGGAGGAGGGGGAGGAGGAGGAAGAGTGAAAGAAAGCTTCACTTAAAAAAATCCGTCCTGACGGTACCACATTGGAGGGTTTGACCTTCATTTCGCCTTCACCTTAAGTTAGAAATTAAAATTAATATTATCGCGCGGACATTGATTACCTTTTACTGATGGCAGTTCTGTCACCAGCTAGCTACTGTTACAAAGTCACCTGTAATGACTGTTGCAGTCGTTATTGCAACGTGAGAGTATCATGGAAGGGAAATTAAACGTATACTTGTAATGAGTTACAGTTAAATTGTAATAATATCTGGCTTTATTACTTGTGTCTCATGATCGAAGTGTTACTTAAGCACGCGAATCACAATATGTATTTTTTTATAAAGAAGTATTTTTACGTATTCCGCATGTTCAAATGTCCTATTCATGCTGGGCGCACGTGGGGAGGGCTATTTGTCGCTTGAAAGCATCCACATCTGCATGAGGAAATCACATTTCTGGTTTGCAGCTACCGCTATCGATGAAGCAGCACCAGTTGGTGCTTGCTCAGAGGGCTTCGCTCAGGACAATCGCAACAAATGTATTGAAGTGGAGATGCTTTGATTTAGACAATTGCTTGGTTTTTACGAAATAAATAAAGATGTATATTGCGCATGCCAAGCAAAGATGCCAGCTAAGTCTTCTCTAAAGAAAGTTGTAACAAAAATGTTATGCGGATCTCATGCGCTGTGCGAATCAATGTAACCAAAGCTTTCTGCTGTTTGATTTGACTGACGATAATTTGTGGTGGTGTCGACGGTGAACGTTTAATTTCTTGAGCGTTTAGTCCAATACGAGAGTGGTGAGGTGATGTTAAACGTTACCTTGCTTGCGACACCGCTGTTTGTCTGCGTTGTAGAGGAAATGCACAGGGATACCTACGAGAAGGTTAGCCTTGTCATTGCCTCACACAGCACAACGCATCTTGGCAGAAGTGTTAAACTTTAATTTAATCATGGGGCTTTACGTGCCAGAACCAGAATAGGATTATAAGGCACGCCATAGTGACGCACTCCCAATTAATTTTGGCCCCATGGGGTTCATTGACGTGTAGTAACTCTAAGTATACAAGTGCTTTTGTATTTCTCTGCGTCGAAACGCGGCTGCCGGGGTCAGATTCGAACCTGCGACCTCCTGCAACGCCATAACCGCAAAGCTACCATGGCGGGCACAGAAGTGCTGATTTTACGTGCGGCCGCTTCCATGATGTCTAGGCGCTACGGGGCTTTCATGGGCCTTTTTCCTTTAATAGGCAGTTTTAGTTTGGCGTCCGCAAGCACCCACGTGCGTAGGGCGTGAGGTTGTGCGTGCGTAGCGTTGCGCGCGGGCACGATACGGCAATAGTTGGCCGGACGCAAAAGCTGACAAGGGGATTGCTGACTTGCATGCGTAGGAACCAGTAGTGTGCTACTCAGCGCCGCCATATGCCACCTTCTTAAACTGTGCAGCCAATATCAGCCGCCACGAAGTCAAACCACAAGCCGGAGTCATGTCTTCGGCAAGAGCGATATAAAAAAAAATTGGAGGACGCTTGAGCTTCGCCTTCAAGAGTGGAACGCGATAGCGTTATCGCACCCAGTTCGCACCACCCACTCAAAACGATCTACGCGAGCCAAACGTCGTGATCGGTACGGACAGCCGGGCCGCGACGCGCCATGAAGGTGGATGCGATCATGGGGCGAGTGGCGCGGCACGTGTCGGGGCAGCGCCGTACATTGCGAGGAGGGGGTCCTCTGTGTTTGCCGCAAGATGGTTCTGCGTGTGCGCAGAGCGCAGAAGAAATGTAGCGGAACCGTACTTCGCTACTCGTGTAACGGCGACTTCTGTAATTTACATGTTCATAATTACCGATATACACCGCAGTATAACTTTCTACGGCATGTTTCTAAGGAACCACCGCATTCACTAGAGGCACTTTTGTCCCAATTTGAACTATCGTGGCTGAGTGGTAGCGTCTCCGTCTCACACTCCGGAGACCCTGATTCGATTCCCACCCAGCCCATCTTGCAAGTTGTTTTTTATTTATGAATTGCCTTCCGGGATTTTTCGCTCACGGCCAACGTTGCCGATGCCGACGACACCGGCTTTTCTGCGACACCAGCTCCTTAACGCTGTCGCGTTAAAGAATGCGCTCTCGTGGACACGCGAGAACGTCCCGCAAAGGCCGCTGAGCCCGCAGCGGAGGCTACGCTGCTTTTCAAAAGCAGCCGACTCCTGCGTACTGCGCATGCGCACTAACGCCTCCGCGGGTTTGCTGCGTACGCAGATCTACTGCGGACGCCCAACCAAACCTGTCTAATGACTCATGCTCGCGGCTAAGGCGGCGTCCGTTCGTAGAACATGTCACACTGCACTAGGGGGCGCTCATGACGTCATTAGAGTGGCGCGCGTACTGTGCATGCACCCAGTAGATAGCACCACCTTCGCGTTCCAAAGCTGCGTCGGCAGACGCTTCTCGCTAGCCTGGTCAGTCGGATCTCTCCGAAGCGTGCTCGCGCTGCCGATAGAAGCGCAAGCCGCGGCAGGCTCACCGACAACATTCGAGTGGAAAGGAACAGCGTCATCCAGAGCCTCCCAACACAAGAATGTTAAAAGCCAATGGACAGATGCGACTGAAGCGACTCAGCCGGTCACCTTGGACGAAGGCTAAAGAGGCAGAACGCAAGCGACAACAACGCCTTCGGAACAAGCAACAGCAGCAACAACAAGCCACTTCAAGTGGGGAATGCGAGCTCCTAGATTCTCCCAACGCCAGAAGATTAAAGTTCAACGAGAGAAAGCCTCTAGAACGACTCAACACGTCGCCAGGAACGAGTGCTAAGGAGGCAGAGCTCAAGTGACAACAATGGTTGGCATCAGAACCACAACCAAGTACATCATCGGAAAGAGAGGCACCCGTTCCAAAGCGCCCCTGTCACACAACTACGCTGTCTGCCAGACTGCAATTTGCTGCATCGACCAACTCATCAAAGCTTCACCAGTCACGAACGATAAAAAGACATCTTTACCGGCGACAACTTTGAAGCAGAGACGGCATTCACAGAAAAAGAAGTACCACTCGAATCAATCAATAAATGATTTCATCAACATCACGGACATCACGGTGCATCTCAATCAAACAGCAGTTCAGACAATAGCAACAGAGGCAGTCATAGAAATCGCCTACCGCAGTTTAGCTCAGCAAAATGCCCATACGCTTCGTCAGCACTCCTGCGTTAGTTGTGGACTTGACAAATTTGCACGGTGTTTATTTTTCAGACATTGCAGAAACCATACTTGTGGTAAAATACTTGTGGTTAGGCGCCTTTTCTTACTCGTTAAGTTGGATTAAATTACGGGTTTTACGAGCGAAAACTCCGATCCTGTTATCAGGCACTTCGTAGTGAGGGATTGCGGAATAGTTTTGACCACATCGTGCTCTTTAAGAGCACCCAATGCACAGTTCACGAGTGTTTTTTTCATGCTGCCTTCCATCAGAATAAGACCGCCGCTGCTGGGAACGAATCCGGGACTTCATGCTCAGCAGGGAAACACCACGGCGACTGTGCTGCCATGGCGGGTGTTTACATCTTCATAGCCGAAGCGTTTTTGAATTCTTTTGTGCATTAAAAGGCGGCCACCGTGGCTCGGATCATACACGAAACCTCGAGTTTAGCAACACAGGGCTATAGCTGCTGAGCTACCATGGTGGGTGTTTTAATATTGATAGCACAAGCGTTTTTGAATTCTGTTGCTCATTAAAAGGCGGAAACCGTGGCTGAGATCGTACACAAAACATCGGGTTTAGCAACACAGTGCCATAGCCGCTGAGCTACCATGGTGGGTGTTTTAATCTGGACAGCCGAAGCGCTTTTGAATTTTGTTGCCCATTAAAAGGCGGCAACAATAGCTACTCAACAATAGACCATATTCACATTATCAATCAGGTGATAGAGAAATGTGAGGAATATAACCAACCCTTATATATAGCTTTCATTGATTACAAAAAAGCGTTTGAGTCAGTCGAAACCTCAGCAGTCGTGTAGGTATTACGGAATCAGGGTGTAGACGAGCCGTATGTAAAAATACTGAAAGATATCCAGAGCGGCTCCACAGCCACCGCCGTCCTTCATAAAGAAAGCAACAAAATCCCCAAAAAGAAAGGCGTCAGGCAGGGACATAGGATTTCGCCAGTGCTATTATCAGCGTGTTTACAGGAGGTATTTAGAGACCTGAATTGGGAAGAATTGGGGAAGAGTTAATGGAGAGTACCTTAGTAGCTTGCGATTTGCTGATGATATTCCCTTGCTTAGTAACTCAAGGGACAAATTGCAATGCATGCTCACTGACCACTGACCTGAAGAGGGAAAGCAGAAGGTGGGTCTAAAAATTAAACTCCAGAAAACTAAAGTAATGTTTAACAGTCTCGGAAGAGAACAGCAGTTTACGATAGGTAGCCAGGCACTGGAAGTGTTTAAGAGAATACATCTACTTAGGGCAGGCAGTGACCGCGGATCCGGATCATGAGACTGAAATAATCAGAAGAATAAGAATGGGCTGGTGTGCGTTTGGCAGGCATTCTCAGATCATGAACAGCAGGTTGCCATTAGCCCTCAAGAGAAAAGTTTATAACAGCTGTGTCTTACCAGTACTCACGTACGGTGCAGAAACCTGGAGGCTTAGGAAAAGGGTTCTACTTAAATTGAGGACGACGCAACGAGCTATGGAAAGAAGAATGATGGGTGTAATGTTAAAGGATAAGAAAAGAGCAGATTGGGTTAGGGAACAAACTCGAGTTAATGAGACTTAGTTGAAATCAAGAAAAAGAAATGGGCATGGGCAGGACATGTAATGAGCAGGGAAGATAACCGATGGTCATTAAGGGTTACGGACTGGATTCCAAGGGAAGGGAAGCGTAGCAGGGGGCGGCAGAAAGTTAGGTGGGCGAATGAGATTAAGAAGTTTGCAGGGACAACATGGCCACAATTAGTACATGATCGGGGTAATTGGAGAAGTATGGCAGAGGCATTTTCCCTGCAGTGGGCGTAACCAGGCTCATGATGATGATGATGATGATGATGATGATGAAAAGGCTGCCACCGGGGCTGCGATCGTACACGAAACCTCGGGTTTAGCAACACAGTGCTATAGCCGCTAAGCTACCATGGTGGGTGTTTTAATCTTCATAGCCGAAGCGTTTTTAAATTCTGTTGCGTATTAAAAGGCGTTCACCATGGCTAGGATCTTACACGAAACCTCGGGTTCAGCAACGGAGCGCTATAGCCGCTGAGCTTCCGTGTCGAGTGTTTAATTTTTTATAGCCGAAGCGTTTTTGAATTTTGTTGCCCATTAAAGGGTAGCCCCCGTGGCTGTGATCGTACCCGAGACCTTGGGTTCAGTAACGCAAGGCTACAGTCTTAAGAAGTTTACACCCTTTGGGGCGTATCTTGCCCCACAACAATAATTGCCGTTTGCCTTGCCCGCATTTCCTTTCTTTAATGATGCGAGCCCGGTACTTCCAAGTCATGAGCGGCACACTCTTATGCAAAATTACACCCTTTTGCCACACAACGATAATCGTTATCTGGCTTGTCCTCATTTCCTTACTTTAACGCGCCGAGCCCGGTACTTTCCAGTGGCGAACAGCATGCGCGTTATTAGCATGACATAGCATTCCCGACGGGAAAGTAGCGGGCGCGGCCTTTTCAAGAAAGGAAACACAAGCAAGGCAGATGACGATTATTGTAGTGTGGCAGAGATGCACCCCAAATGGTGTAACTTTGCCTAAGAGTGCACTATAAAAAAGCTTACACCCTTTGGGGTATATATCTGCCACACAACAATAATTGTCATCAGCCTTGCTTGCGCGTCCTTTCTTGAAAACGCCGCGCCCGCTACTTTCCTGTCAGCAATGCTATGTCATGCTGATAACACTCATGCCGTTCATTACTGGGAAGTACCGGGCTCGTAGGGTTAAATAAAGGAAATGCGGACAAGACAGATGACGTTTATTGTTGCGTGGCAAGATACGACTCAAAGGGTGTAAACTTTTCTTAGAGTGTGCATGCGCCTTATCAGCTTGACAGAGCATTCTCGACAGAAAAGTAGCGAGCGCAGCGTTTTCAAGAAAGGAAACGCAAGCAAGACAGATGACGATTATTGTTGCGTGGCAAGATAATACACAAAGGGTGTACATTTGTTCAACAGTGCATGGCGGGTGTTTTAATCTTCAAAGCCGAAGTGTTTTTGAATTCTGTTGCCAATTAAAGGACGGCCACCATATCTGAGATCGTAACCGAGACCTCGGGTTCAGCAACGCAAGGTTATAGTATACTGAGGTACCATGGTGGGTGTTCTAATCTTACACTCTAAGAAATGTTTACACCCTTTGGAGTGCCCCTTCTGCCACACAACGATAATCGTCATCTGCCTTGATGCGTTTCCTTTCTTGAAAACGCCGCGCCCGCTACTTTCCTGTCGGGAATGCTACCATGCTGATAACGCACATGCCGTTCGTTACTGGAAAGTAGCGGGCTCGCAGCGTTAAAGAAAGGAAAGGCATCAAGGCAGATGACGGTTATCGTTGTGTAGAAGAAGGGACACTCCAAAGGGTGTAAACATTTCTTAGAGTGTAGCCCGAGCGTTATTGAATAAGGCTATAGTATACTGAGGTACCATGGCGGGTGTTTTAATCTTAGCCCGAGCGTTTTCGTATTCTGTTGCCAATTAAAGGATGACCACCATATCTGAGATCGTAACCGAGACCTCGGGCTCAGCAACGCAAGGCTGTAGTATACTGAGGTACCATGGCGGGTGTGTTAATCTTGATAGCCAAAGCGTTTTTGTATTCTGTTGCCCATTAAAAGGCGGCCACCATGAATGGGATCGTACACGAAAACTCGGGTTTAGCAACACAGTGGTATAGCGGCTGAGCTACCATGGCGGGGGTTTTAATCTTGATAGCCGAAGCGTTTTTTTTTTAATTCTCTTGCCTGTTAAAAGGCAGCCCCATGGCTGGGATTGTACCCGATGCATCGGGTTCAGCAACGCAACGCTATAGCCACTGAGGTACCATTTCGAGTGTTTTGATCTTGATAAAATGCACAGCTCAACACACTTACAGAGCTTATCACTCAGTGCGAGGAAGCAAGAGAGCTAAAACAACAGTACGTGGAATCCTTGATTCTGTCATAGTTATTATCTACTTCACGAACATTGACGCCCCCCATTGATATCTATACCGAGAGAAAAACAAGCTTTAATTGTATGCTGGTGATGTTATCCTGGCTGTTCGCCTGAAAGGCTACTCCAAGTTCTGGGTGACTATTATAATATATACAGTGATAAACGCCAACAGCGCCTTCGTGGCGCTTAACGCACAGGTGGTGTTTTGCCATGGGACGAGAATGTGCTGTAGCGCCAAGCTCCAGTCTCGTTTAAGGTACAGTGACGCCTTCAGAGACTCTCTCTCTCTCTCTATGACGCATAGCGCTAGCAGTCGCACAGAACATATCGCAGGTCTTCAGGAACGTTACATTCAGAGGAACTCGTTCAACCCTGTAAAGCAGTTGAAAAAGTTAATAAATGCGCATCTGTCAAGAGATTGATTGACTTCACTTAAATTGCCATTGAATTTCATAACCAAAGTCCATGTAGTGTAGGCTCAAGTATAATAATATAGGCGACAAAATATAATAATATAGCCGACAAGATCACTCACCCTCCCCTTCTTCTTCTCACATCTCACGTTCTTCCTATGTTTCGGACCCATCTTCCATCTTCGTAGTCCGAAAACCTTTTCTGCGAAGGCCACACGTGCTATAATATTTCCATGTTTCTGCTCGCTTCCTCTTAATTGAACTGGGGTGGAAGAAGTGTCTCTTCAGGGACTTCGGGCTCGGGATGCCCTCACTGAAGCACCTGAAGCTCCTTCGAAGTGCCCCGAAGGTCCCGAAGTGCTTTCCCCCCGCATCTGCAGCGGATGCCTTGCATTTGCAGTGGCTCTGTCCTGGGACAAAGGCCACAAAAAGAAAAAGTGCTTAGAGATGCCGGGGCACGGACAGACTTGCCCACGGATTACGAACCGTTAATATCAGACGATAAGTCCCACAGGCCACTTATGCAACTTCTTCACGAAGAAGGATTGCACGGATTTGGTTAAATGGTATGCCACGTGGAAAACCACATCATTAAAGAAAAAAAGATTACCCGACACTAGCAACGAGCCCACGAAGTCAATTTAGTTGCTCATTTTCCTCGAAGACAACATCGTTGTTCGGAACATGGCTGGAAGACAGTTGCAATATCATGAAAATGAATTGCTGACAATATCAATTTGTTGAGGGTTGTTCTTGTGTGTTTTCTGAATGCGTCTTGTTGAATCTTTACTCAAAGTTTGTGAGTGGTGTAGAAAAGGTATATGCACTCCTGTTAAATTTCGTGGAATTTTAAATGTCATGTCATTAAGTAATTATGGGGAGTTGACGATACTGTAATATGACAATAGAGATACATTTTGACTGAAGTGTGCCACTGCGAGTTTTATTAGAGTGACATGAGCTTTTCCACACAACAGACTCACTCCAGATTTAGGCTGCACATCGAGCTGTATAGCTTGATAAACGCGTCTGCGCTTTGGAATTGTACGTACTGTTTAAGCGCTGAAATTACAACCACCACAAAGGGACCCGAACGGGACAGGCGCTGACTTCTAACTAACGATTAATGCAAGATGACGTAAATATATACCGGAAAACAGACAAGAACACATAGAAAAGACAAGAATCAACATAACTAATCGTTTTATCGTATCGTCCAACATGTGTGCGTCACTAAACAATTGTCGCCAAGAGCTCTCAAGAAAGCAAATTTCTTTGGCCGATAACGAAAGAGACGGTGAGCTGACGCACTCATAATCATTACTACTCATTATTGCAGCTCCCACGATCTCGCGCTGCACCGATCTTTCTCTCTAAACAATATTGCAGTGTGAAGATATGGCTTTCACTTACAGTCTCGGCAATGTAACGCCAGGTGTCGCTGTCCTCCCTTTTTCACGTTCCTGTCGTGCTCCCTTAACCGCTCGTTTAGGCATCGTTCCGTTTGCCCTACGTATGTTTTGCCACACGATAGTGGTATCCGATTGACAAGACCTTCAGCGCATGTGACGAATTCTTTCTTGTGATTTACTTTGCACCCCTTCTTTTGGCTTTTTACTGGCGATGTCATACTACACAACTTCGTTAATTTTTACGAAGCGGACATGACGACTTTCGTGCCTCCATTTCCCCCAATCTTCTGGAGACGATGTGACGTCGTGGGCAGATATGGAATGACGGCCACCTTCTTTTGATCTGACTTTTCATTTCTGTGCACCTGATCAGATACGCATACTTAGTTCGTCTTGCGCAGAAGAGCATCAGCCAGCGCAACTGTCAAGTGTTTAGGATAACCTGCCGAAGCTATGCGCTGTATTTGTATTTCGCAGCTTTCATTTACACGATACACACACGACCTCTTAAGCGCATTATGTGGACACACCTGAATGACTACCCTTTTCACCAGCTTTGTGTGAGCCGACAGAAACGGCAACAGGAGTTTTTTGCGCCGCAGCTCGTTTGTCCTGAAGATATGGCTCCGGGAAAAAACTAGCTTTAGGTAAAGAAACTTGAGCATGTCGTTTTCAGGCCTTTTAGACTGTACGCTGACGGCGTTCAATAAAAACGGTGCGGAATCGTCCGCCAAATATCAGTGTACAATCGGCGAATACACCTGACCACATCCGAATGACTGGCTCGGTAAGCTTCTGTTATTTTTTAGTTTTGTCTGGTACCGGATTTTTTGGAAAGATAATTTTCGCGAAGCTAGAGTTGTATCATTGTAATGCGCAAATTAAATGTGACCTATGTATGATTGAAAGTTATGTGACATCTTTCTGCAGTTAGATGACTTTCTTTTGTAACTGGGAGTGCCTATATTTAACGCATCTATATAAATATATTTCTATATTGCTTTTTTTAGAAAATAAAGCAAATCGTGATAACGTTGCACGACGGAGATGCTTTTCTGTGGGGTGGCAAAAATATAGTGCACTGAAATAAGAGGACTGCTTCGAATATCATTCGTTCTCGTTTTGCTGGCTAAATCTACTGCGCAGCGCTCCGTGATGCGATTACACGATGAGCGCCGAAGTAGGAAAACCACTTTCAGCTCCCAGTATTAGCGGCAGCATTTGCTTCGAACAACTGCGTCTCTTTTTTGTTCGGTTCCGCACACAGAGAAGCATAGAGGGAAAACCAACAATGGCTGCGGTAGTCGTCTCTCAGATCTTGGCACCCAATCGGTCAAAGCAATCTGCTCTGAGGGAGAAACTAGCGAAAGCTGGAACTTCAGGCTGAAAATGAAGTAGCGCGCAAGAAGGAAGTCCACCTCCCGAACCCAATTCGCTGGGGCTCTACTGTACGAGTGCAGCCTGGCCGCTCAGATGAAGGAGGTTTCTGCCAGAGGCGCGAGCTGAGTGACGTGACACGGTCGTGCGGGTTAGGGTTGATCGACGATGTGGTTGCCCAGTGAGGACGGAAGTAAACAGGAAGGCCTCTACAGGCGTCTAGCGAAAGGAGCCTCTAGAAATTGACAGTCAGCAAAACAATTTCGATGGATGATACAAGAAGCACGGCTTATGTGTCGCTCTGCGGCGCGGTCCGCGTAACAGTTTCGTTTCTCCTGGTCATTACTCTCTTTCATAAACGCTAGATCATTATTACGTCTTAGGTTTGTCGTTAAGAGCGATAACCCACGTCACTGTAGCTTACGTAGCTAGATCGAGGTCACAAGAGTTGGTTTCAGTGGAGCACCGACGTCCAGTACTAACGTTTCTAAAATCACTATTTCTCGAGACACGTGGTTCTTTTGCGTCCGGCGACCAAGAAGACGCTTGCCAAGTGTGCTTGCCAAGTGGCACTGAACAGTGCAGCACAGCTTTTCCGACAGCATCTTTCTTACGCCTCTGTTGCATTTGTGTATGATGTATTTCATAAAAAGAGTTGCCTGTTTGTACCATGACCTGGCAGTAGGTGTAAGTATGTAGTGTCTTTTTATTTAAACCTCCTCAGCGTCTTCGTCTGCCCCCCCCCCCCCCCCCCTCTTCTGCGTATGTCTTCTTTAATAATTAAATCCAACACTGTACAGTTCAGGTTGTCAATGAACATTGTTTTAACGTGAAATACTGCTGAGACTGACGCGATACGAGTCCTATGGTGTCATTCGCGTGCGCTGTATCAACATTTTTACGAAATCATAGGACGTCGTCCTACTGGATTATTTCCTAATATTTATGAACGCGGGGGTGAGTGTCGGCAATCCTCATAATCGTATCACTGGCGTTTTCTTGGTGCCAGCTTCGGTAACGCACACCCTAGATGCCAAGATAAAATTCCCTCCAGAATATCTTTTTCTTTCATATTCATCATTATAAACTTCCACTTCATGGCGATTACACAAATAAGCATTAATTTTAGGTCAGCACAACAGTGAAAATAGCAGGCCAGCCAAAATCTCAAGGGCAGGAAACGTTGCTCCTTGTCGATTGATAGGTCCGCTCTTTGCTTACTAAATAAATTTTAGGATATATTCATATTTATCAATAAAATCATAAGAAAAACAGTTAATGAATTGCGCACTTGGACTGTACCCTTGAAAACTGTTATGGAAAACGCTGTTGCTTATCTTGAAAAAAAAAGTGCTCGTTCTAAACTTCCTGACCACCGATATTTATTATTGTAAACGATAACGTGTCTTTACCATTGATGATTTCTCGTACGTGTAAATTACGTATCGCTCTATGGAAAACTAACAAAAATGGTAGAATGGTAAATGAAATGGAAAAAAAATTGACAAGATGGTAGAAGATGGCGAGATAAAGGGAGATTTCTATGTTTAGCGATTCGAGGTGTGAAACCTAACCCAAGCCAACATATTAACTTAAGATGAGCGGATAATCTTCATTGGAATCATAGTAAGGAATCGTGGTCTTTCAGCCCATCGTTCGCCCATGTACGATTGCACCCCATATGCTGTCGTACTCCAGAGACCAGTCGTTTTGAACCTTCGCGCTAATATTTATTGCGTGGAAACTGTCGGGCTTGCTGAATTGAGTATCAGCTTTTATGGGCGTCTTGCGCTGGAGTTTTAGGTATAGTAGTGGCGCCTGGTGGCGGTGCGCGAAACGTTATCTGGGTAGTACCGGCTTGGGTAGTATTGAGCCCTGGCTGTGGCGAAGCACGTTTCTAGCCCGAGTTTGGCGTCGATTCGCACTTTTTTCTGCCCTATTGCGAGTGCGAAAAGGCTCGTCACTTCTCACAGACCACGCCGACCACGCTGCGAGCTAGCCGCAGCCTATAGTTTAAGGAAAACGGACTCTCCGTGAGACGTAATGCTGGAAGCAGAAGGAATCGGCGACGCCGATCCGGAGAGACCTAGCTCAGCCTCAAAAAATCGTCACCGTCGTTACTTCTGCGTCGTGAGCTGCCATGAACAAGAAGACCTGAATCCCAACATCAGATTCTACCATTTTCCTTCAATGCCTTACGAAGCGGAGCGACGGGCGCGCTGGATAGCTGCAGTTCGTCGCGCTTGGTAAGCGAAACTTCGCGCCATGCTGACTGCTTCGCCTGTCTTGAAGCTTGCTTGATTATCAGCGTTCTAAAATTTGGTCTTTTGCACCTACAGCCCCGAAGGCAGACCGCGCCATAGCAGCAGGCATGGCTCGTGATTGACGATTTGAGACCCGGCCACAGCGACAATTAACAATCGACTGGTACGAAGTGGTGAAGTGACAAGGTGTGTGCAATTGACCACAAATTGTCGGGCTGATTCGGTGAGAATTCGCTACCCCACTACGAGCAGCATAGGTTAGAGAGTTAAATGTGTTCATCCTTGACCTCAAGCCAACACGTTGAGGCAGCGCAGCAAGATAGTATTGATTGCAGCTCATCGATGTTCGAGCGCTGTCATTAAAAGCTACATCAAGCGAGCAGCGCACGAGCTCGCGCTGCAGCGCGATTCGCACGTACGTTATTGCGAGCTCATATGCATTGCATCAGTTACTTATATATTGCTGAAGGGACAGATGGCCGCTACTACAGTGCAGGCATAACTACTTGTCTAGCGGCATGCAGTCAACAAAGATCGCAGGAGGCCCGCCGTTTCGCGGCATGCAGAAAGTAGCTGCCGTCGCGGCGCGTACCGTCGTGCGCTTGAGCAGTTCCGTGCACATGATGTCTGCTTATCGCTGCTGTGAATTCATTTATAGTGAGCATTTCCTCGCGTTTGTGTGCCTGAATCTAGCAGCGTGCAAACCTTACCTGAAGTTCAACTTCGTACGCGACTCGCTTCACTTGCGATTGACACCGCGCTAAAACTTCGCCGCTAAATTCTTGAGCGACGTACACGCATTCGGCGTTGCATAATTTATTGCCTCTACGCAGCGTGCCACCCCTGGAAAAATCTTCGGCACCCGATATTCGCTGCGAACCGTGGTACAACAAAACCGAAAGTGGCGGCTCCATATTGTAAACGTGCTTTCCGAAGCAGACGACCGAGCTAGGTACTACCCAGTTCAGGACAGAGGGCGCTTTTTAGCACCATTTTCGAAGCGCATGAGCCCCATTGACCAATATCCGAGACTTCTTCATGTTTTTTTAAGGGCATCTGCGCGTAGAAATACTGTGAAAATATAAAGCGTCCGGCAGGCAATAACACTGAAATGTTATAGCCTAGCGTCAGCCTATGTGGACTACTGCGCCCTCTTTCTCGTTAAAGATATGTAAGGTTTATGTGACTGCTTTCATAAGCGCAAATAATTTATATATCCTAAACAGTGCCGGAGGTTCACTTATTTGATGCGGAAATACAATTTCGCACCCCATGGCGACCTGCTGGAATAAAGTTGATTGATTCCTCGGACCATATCTGCCTCCGCGACCACGACACGCACGGAAATGTCATTCCATTCTTCGAAGTCACAGTCCCCATAATGCGCCTGTATTATTTTCTCTCTCCTCGCTTTGCGTCCCAGTGGCCGGCTTTTAAGCGCATATTGTTACCGACGTAAGCACATTTGTTTTATTTCCTGCTATAGGCGAACTGATTATATGACGCACAATATAATTCGCAAATGATTCCCATTTGTTCCTCTTCTTCGTTTTTTTTTTTCATATCTCTTTTTTCAGTTTTAGGCAATGTTCCACGCTTTATTGTGCATGATTTCGTTATTTTTTTTCTTTTGTGTTAAATGTTTATTTCTGTATTATTCCCCTTAATGTACACAATCGCACTGCGGTTTCTGCCTTGCTATATATATATATATATATATTCTGATATACATTTTCTGGCAGGCAGTCCCCTTTCTGCTTGTGCTCTAGCACCTCCTCTATATATGCATCATCATCATCATCATCAGCCTGGTTACGCCCACTGCAGGGCAAAGGCCTCTCCCATACTTCTCCAACTACCCCGGTCATGTACTATAGTTGTGGCCATGTCGCCCCTGCAAACTTCTTAATCTCATCCGCCCACCTAACCTTCTGCCGCCCCCTGCTAAGCTTCCCGTCGCTTGGAATCCAGTCCGTAACCCTTAATGACCATCAGTTATCTTCCCGCCTCTTTACATGTCCTGCGCATGCCCATTTCTTTTTCTTGATTTCAACTAAGATGTAATGAACTCGAGTTTGTTCCCTCACCCAATCTGCTCTTTTCTTATCGCTTAACGTTACACCTATGATTCTTCTTTCCATAGCTCGTTGCGTCGTCAACTTAAGTACAACCCTTTTCGTAAGCCTCCAGGTTTCTGCCCCGTACGTGAGTACTGGTAAGACACAGCTGTTATACACTTTTCTCTTGAGGGCTAATGGCAACCTGCTGTTCATGATCTGAGAGTGCCTGCCAAACTCACCCCAGCCCATTCTTATTCTTCTGATTATTTCAATCTCATGATCCGGATCCGCGGTCACTACCTGTCCTAAGTAGATGCATTCACTTACCACTTGCAGTGCCTCGCTACCTATCGTAAACTGCTGTCCTCTTCCGAGACTGTTAAACATTAATTTAATTTTCTGCAGATTAATTTTTAGACCCACCCTTCTGCTTTGCTTCTCCAGGTCAGTTAGCGTGCATTCCAATTGGTCCCCTGAGTTACTGAGCAAGGCAATATCATCAGCGAATCGCAAGTTATTAAGGTATTCTCCATTAACTCTTATCCCAAATTCTTCCCAATCCAGGTTTCTGAATAGCTCCTGTAAACACGCTGTCAATAGCATTGGAGAGATCTTATTTACCTGTCTGACACCTTTCTTTATTGGGATTTTGTTGCTTTCTTTATGGAGGACTACGGTGGCTGTGGAGCCGCTATAGATATCTTTCAATATTTAACATGCGGGCTCTTCTACACCCTGATTCAATAATGCCTGCATGACTGCTGAGGTTTCGACCGAATCAAACGCTTTTTCGTAATCATTGAAAGCTATATATAAGGGTTGGCTATATTCCGCACATTTTTCTATCACCTGATTGATAGTGGGAATATAGTCTATTCTTGAGTAGCCTTTACGGTATGCTGTCTGATCCTTTGGTTGACAGAAGTCTAAGGTGTTCCTGTTTCTATTTGCGATTACCTTAGTAAATACTTTGTAGGCGACGGACAGTAAACTGATCGGTCTATAATTTTTCAAGTCTTTGACGTCCCCTTTCTTATGGATTAGGATTATGTTAGCGTTCTTCCAAGGTTCCGGCATGCTCGAGGTCATGAGGCATTGCGTATACAGGATGGCCAGTTTTTCTAGAACAATCTGCCCACCATCCTGCAACAGATCTGCTGTTACCTGATCCTCCCCAGCTGCTTCCCTCTTTGCATAGCTTCCAAGGCTTTCTTTTCTTCTTCCGGCGTTACTTGTGGGATTTCAAATTCCTCTAAACTATTCTCTCTTCCATTATCGTCGTGGGTGCCACTGGTACTGTATAAATCTCTATAGAACTCCTCAGCCACTTGAACTATCTCATCCATATTAGTAATGATAATACCGGCTCTGTCTCTTAACGCATACATCTGATTATTGACTATTCCTAGGTTCTTCTTCACTGATTTTAGGCTTCCTCCGTTCCTGATAGCATGTTCAATTCTATCCATATTATACCTCCTTATGTCAGCTCTCTTACGCTTGTCGATTAACTTCAAAAGTTCTGCCAGTTCTATTCTAGCTATAGGGTTAGAGGCTTTCATACATTGGCGTTTCTTGATCAGATATTTCGTCTCCTGCGATAGCTTACTGGCATCCTGTCTTACGGAGTTACCACCGACTTCTATTACACACTCCTTAATGATGCCCGTCGGATTGTCGTTCATTGCTTCAACACTTAGGTCCTGTTCCTGAGCTACAGCCGAATACCTATTCTGTAGCTTGATACGGAATTCCTCTATTTTCCCTCTTACCGCTAACTCATTGATCTGCTTCTTATGTACCAGTTTCTTCCGTTCCCTCCTCAAGTCTAGGCTAATTCGAGTTCTTACCATCCTATGGTCACTGCAGCGCATCTTGCCGAGCACGTCCACATCTTGTATGATGCCAGGGTTAGCGCAGAGTATAAAGTCTATTTCATTTCTAGTCTCGCCATTCGGGCTCCTCCACGTCCACTTTCGGCTATCTCGCCTGCGGAAGAAGGTATTCATTATCTGCATATTATTCTGTTTTGGAAAGTCTACTAATAGCTCTCCCCTGCTATTCCTAGTTCCTATGCCATAATACCTCACTGACTTGTCTCCAGCCTGCTTCTTGCCTACCTTGGCATTGAAGTCGCCCATCAGTATAGTGTATTTTGTTTTGACTTTACCCATCGCCGATTCCACGTCATAGAAGCTTTCGACTTCCTGGTCATCATGACTAGATGTGTGGGCGTAGACCTGTGGGACCTTCAATTTGTACCTCTTATTAAGTTTCACGACAACACCTGACACCCTCTCGTTAATGCTATAGAACTCCTGTATGTTACCAGCTATGTTCTTATTAATCAGGAATCCGACTCCTAGTTCTCCTCTCTCCGCTAAGCCCCGGTAGCACAGGACGTGCCCGCTTTTTAGCACTGTATATGCTTCTTTTGTCCTCCTAACTTCACTGAGCCCTATTATATCCCATTTACTACCCTCTAAGATAACGTTCTAGCGTTAAACGTTGCCAGGTTCAGATTCCAATGGCGGCCTGTCCGGATCCAGGAATTCTGACCACCCTCTGCTGCGTCACAGGCCTGAACGCTGCCGTGGTCAGTTGCTTCGCAGCTGCTGCGGACTGAGGGCCGGGGTGGTTATGGCCAAGTGCTGCACCAGGGTGGCCAATCCTGCTCTGGTGAGGGAGTGCGTTACCGGTTCTGGTCGCCGGGATCAGGCCCCACTCCAGGCCTGTTTATGCAATTTTATCAATTTTATATATATATATATATATATATATATATATATATATATATATATATATATATATATATATATATATATTCAATGAGACAAAAAAAACTGAAACCGACAGATATAGGGAAAGAAACTCTTTTTCAGAAGAGATATGTTTTTGCGGGCGCTTATAGAACCGTTGACAAGCTACTCTGTATAGGGAGGGTGGAGGAAATTATGATATTCCAGAGTAGAGTAGGACAAAAGGAGGGTAAAGTTAAATATGAAATTAGTACATGAACATGATAATGATATTTACATACGAGACTTCTGGTGAATTTATATTTTTATGTCATAAAGTAAATATTTAAAGATTTCCGAGAAGGCTGATTTCTGATATGTATTGCAATAAGAAATCCAAAACTGGCCGCTGTTTTGAAGGACAAATTATTGACCTTAAGATGCTTGGTAATAATGACCATTTCGAGCTCATAAGAATGTCTTTTGTCGTGGTACGCGGAGTGTGCTCAAGTAATATGTGCTCCACCGTCTCTAGGCTGTCACATTTATCACAGTAGAAATCATTTGTCCGCCCTATGCGATACAGATAATTGTTAGTTAATGTTACGTTTAGTCGAAGCCGATAGTACAATGTGTCTAACGAAGTGACAAAGTAGTCCATGAATTCTTCATCTTTCTACGGTGTCAATCGATCGCAAAATTTATCCTGGTGAAGTGGCTGATTCCAGAGGCAGTCTTAACCTTATTAGGCATATTTTTTGCCACGTTTGAAGAGGCAGCTTTCGTAAAAGAATGTTCGTCTAAAATTTTACAGCGAAGCTGCATATGCCTAGTTTCCAGCGGATTGATGTCCGTAAACCAAAAACCATGGGCAGATCCCAAAGATAGTGCAATACCGGGCCGACCCACGGCAGAGGTGAAGCACGCTTCAAGAACTCCGCCAACTTGTAAAATTAGGTTTAATATTTTGGGTCCAAATACAACCTGTATCAGATATTAAGCTGATAAGAAGAGACACTACTCTTTGATCCGCGTCAGCCATGTCTACGTTCGTACCGCCCTCTCTTTGTCGGCGTTCCAAGTACTTGCGCATCTCCTTTCCTTCCGCTCTCCCGTGGCGGCGGTGCCGTCGAAACGTCATTCGTGTCAAGTGTCCTACTGCTCCTCGGGGCGGCGGTCCCGTCGTCCACGCGAATGTGTATGAAAATCACGGTAAATGAGTCCGCACCTATGTTTGTGCTAGAAGAGTTTAGTTTGACGTATTACACCAATCCAAGGCACCCAACTACTCAACAAGTGTCGTGTATAGAATTAACTTTCGCCAAAGATCTGTCTAAGGTTGTAACCCAGCCAAACATTGTGTATCACAGTAATCACAAAGCCATCATCACTATCGTCACCAAATCATCAAAATTAATATATGTTTACCCTTGTATAACTCTCTGAGATATGCTACAGCTTCGCTGGTCATCCACCTTCACAGAGTGGAATGGGTCCTAAATTTTTCTCTTCAAGTCCCTTTCGGGCAGCTTCACCACTATTCCGTTTCTCGAAATACCGGAATGGCCATATATCTACTAGAAGGTAAGGCGCTGCCCAGCAGTGTTGTCCTTTGGTGAAGTTATGTAATAATATAAGCTCCGGGTTGGTTGTTACATCACTTGTGCCTCTTCCACATGCCTTGTAAGGCAGCTTTGGAATCCGTGAATACCAGCCAAATCCTTAGCGGTTGGTAGTGACATACATACATACATACATACATACATACATACATACATACATACATACATACATACATACATACATACATACATACATACATACATACATACATATATATCTATCTACAAACTATCTCGCATATGTCTTTTCCATAAAATATACTACCATAACACATATTTACGTTCTATCTTTGTCCAACCACCACCAAAAAATAGACCACCGCCAAAAGGTAAACATTCCGCACTGCAACACCGTCGGCTTTTCATATTCATTTCTTCCCCAAACGAGCAAAGATTGGAATAACTTACCCGCATTACTTACAAGCATTATTGACACCAATAACTTTAAAAGCACACTTCAAAGCTTCATGTTATAAATTATTGTTGCGTTTGCTTGTTCTGTATAATAACTGCTTTTATGTCATTGTTTTAAGTTTTGGCTTGTATTTCTATATCGTATGTTCTTTCCTTTCTTTATTTGTTACGCCATGTATTTTTGCCACGCTTACAAGTTTCTATTTACCATTCTAATATTGTATACGATGTTTTTTGCCATGTTGTTTGCCTTCCTTCCTTATTTTGTGATTTGCCTCTGTATTTACTTATTTACTTACTTTGCCCCTCCCCTCTGCAATGTACAACCGTACCTTGAGGGTATGATAAATAAATAAATAAATAAATAAATAAATAAATAAATAAATATATAAGGGCCTCCTTCATGCCATATAGCTCTGCTGACCTGCAAGACGCAATGAGAATCACTCTCCTGTAGAGAGCACAAAATATCCACACGTATAGTTACAGAGCTCAACTGTGAAAATCTGTGTGGCAGCTGCGTATTTTCTGTGAATATATTCCAGAGCAGTCTGATGGGTCGCTGCTTGAGGCATTTTTTTTTTTTTTTTGCACTGACACCTGAGATAAATGGCATGATTCCCAGTGGTGACAGTGTCCAGGGTGGTATGTATGGTGGCGTATTCTGCGACACTTGAGCAGGAATCGAGATAGATACGCTTCCGATGGCCTGCCAAAGGCTAGACGTAGGACTGCTTCTATATATATTGTTGAAAAAGTGGGTCTTCGTGTGAAGCACATGTGTGAGATGAATGCAAAGTACCTCCTGCGAAGACTAGCGCTTCTAAAGGCAGGGCTTCATCTTCTGCAACTGCTCCTAAGTTGAACGACTTCTTCGGAAATCAAGACATCGTCGAAGACAGTTATTTCGTGCGGCTTCAAGTTTTCTCTTGCTTGAGAAAGATAATGTATGTAGGATCGCGAGGTAACAGCGTAATGTTCTTTCAGCGTAGGCCTTATGGAGGAGCACCGCTGATCGGCAGTGACTGCCCTACTGTGGCCCGGTTAAGAATGCGACGTTGAGGAAATTTGCTCACTAAGTTTTTTCAGTTGAGGCGACCATGTGAGATTACTGTCGATCGTCCCACCAAGGAACTTTTGTGTCTGGAGGTATGAAAGGATGCAACCATCCAGCACTAGTGGGTATTTCGCCATACGCCTCCGCGTGAAAGCCATCGCAACGCTTTCGCCAGGGGACACTTTTGGACCCTTTAAATTTAAGTATAGGCCAATATATTTGACAGCACTCTCTGGAGCTGTTGTTCGGTGGTACTGCGAAAACGCGATGCGCTCCAAGTACAAATGCGTTCACATACAATCTGATGCTCACACCACGAGGCAGGTTTGTTCTCAGACGGATGAGAGTTAAATAATACTGGGTTTTACAAAGTTCCTTGTAGTACTCTCTTCTCGACAGCATGAAACGCCGTTGGGCCACCTGGGGTACACAAGGAAAGTTAGCGTCCTTGAAGATAGTCCGCAGCTCATATGTAAAGCCGTCCTCCCATGCCAAGGGCTTTCGAAGCATAAAGTATTGCTTTATGATTCACGGAGTCATACACTGATTTAATGTCGAAAATTGATTCTTAAACTGATGATACCAACGCAATGATATTGTCCGTTCCGGACCTATTTTGACGGAAGCCATTCATTTCCTCCGGCTAAGCTTTCCTGGTTGCCGAGAACCAAATTAGTCTTTTACGAATCATTTTTTTTTCGTATAGCTTCCCCACGCAGCTAAGCAAAAATATGGGTCTGAAGGAGGCGTAAAATGTTGGCTGCTTCCCTGGGTTCAAGATTGGAATAACTTTCGCAAGCTTCCATTCCACAGGAACCGCCACATTCGTCCATGAGGTGGCGTAAAACTACAGAATAAACTGAAACTGAATGTGTGCGCACCCGTCTGTGCCACAGTGGGGTGACTCATCGACTTGTGTTTGGCCGCTTCATTCGTTGTAAATTTGGCACCCTCTTAGTCACTGCCTTCTTCATTCGGAGTCCTTGCCTGTAGCCCTGCTTTCAACTACTCTTATAATTCTTATTCCCTCATCTCCCTGCCTTATTCAGTAACCATTGCGACTGACGAACAAATGGTCCACCGAAATATTATTTTTACTATTTACACAGTCGTTCCCACAAAAGCTTCCTCAGGTGTGGGGCTTAAATTTTGCAGTATAATACGGTGGACTGAAGTTACTTGCTGAAAAGAAGGAAATAGCTTATGCCTGTCATTGTGCGATTGTAATTGTTTTTCTGCCGTAGCACACGCACGCACGCAAACACGCGCGCATGTACGTGCGCAAGAAAATTGATTAATCACAGAAGAGCAAATACTTTTCCTTTGTTCAGTGCCGGCTTGTTATCTCATATTTAGTTTATATTTGTTGCATAGTGCGGCAGCTGTGTTGCCGGCCACTCCAGATACAAATTACGTTGTCGCGTTATGTATATCTCTTAGCCCAGCAGCGATACTCAATTTCCTCGCATGACAGACCAACTATAGGCCCAACCTATGTCTATATCAACTTCATTTCTAGTTTAATGCACCCCCCACCCCCCCCTTTTTTTCATGTTTATCGTAATCGTACGACTACAATTTCATTGATCTGCAGAACAATTTGAGAACGTTTTTTTTTTGCCTTCTGCTCACGTGCTCAGATCCTTCCCTAAAACATGCGCCGGCTTTCCGGGGGCATGCATCCATTCAGTGGCGTCCTACATTAGGACATTCAACAACCTGTAAGCAATATGGGTTCGTTACAGAATAGCTACGTACCATCGCTTTCGCTGCAAATTCAACAAGTGTCATAACAATCAAGGGCCTCAATTGCTTGAAGAGTTCATGCTGCTTGCCGACAGAGCGACAGAATTACTGTGGCAACACCAGCTGAGCCCGCAACAGTTGATGATCTGGATGATTTTGACCACAAATTGACACCAGAAATCTTAGTTTTTTGCATTCCGCCTCTATCGGATTACGGCTGCCGCGGCACAGAATTGAACGTGCAAACTTGTGCTCAGCGGGAGAACCCCATAGCCACTCAACCATGCTGGTGAGTGCCTCTCGAAGAGTTCTTGAAGAAAGCTGGCACACTGAATCTCGGAGAAATAATTGTTAGACTGTTAAAACATCTGACAAACTGTTTCATTTTTTTTTACCTGCGCTTTGTCCAGAGTACGCCAGCGTTATATTTTCCTCAAAGGCGCATTTGGCGTTTTCCGACGCTCGCGGTGAATCTGGCAATACAGGCCGGCAGCGAAAGTATAAGCTAGGCGCTGGGCCACAAATGGAAATGATTACGCTGTGCTTCCTCTGAAGGGAAAGGGTTCGCCCGCGAACGTAAAAAGTCTGGCTACGTGGGCCGGCTGCGAGTCGGACACCGGTCGGGAGCGGCCAGGCGGTGCAGATGACAGAACAACACAGCAGGTGTTTGCCGTCCTGTGGCAGCAAGCCCCTGTTTCAGTCTGAACTGAAGGGCAAAAATGGGCACCGTTGAGGATAGAAGCAGTGGACACGCCGCAGACGAAAGAAAAGTAACGCGACGAAAAAGAAAAAGGTGGCCTTTCCACCGACCGGTTCAATAATGCCACATTGCCGGAGCGTCGCAAGAGCTCTCTCAGCACTGGAATTCAGTAAACCGTGACGACGTTTTTCGCGACAAAAGTGGCAGCTCGCTGCTAGTGGCTTGGTTGTTTCTAATGCCGCTGAGAAAACGGCGCTTGTTTGTGTCTCGGTTCCTGGATTTTTCAAGCATGTATTTACCCTGTTCTTTCTTTTTTTCAGCCATTGTGCTTGACTGTGCCTCTCGCGCTGCCCCTGAACACATCCGCTATACTTTTAGTTTAGCGTGCCTACATTTTCGCTCCTTTTTTCTTTTCGCCCATTCCACGTTCACGGTCCCTCTTCATGGCTATGTGCAAAGCGCGCGTCCGTGATTCTCGCTCACGGGCTATTTTTTTTTCCGTCTCCTTTCTTCCGCTTCCCTTTAAGACTCGGCCGCTATAGCTTTACTGCTGACAAAATTGCTGTTGCCCTTTAGGCTTACCTGCGATGCAAGCTCTCGCGTCGAATTACGGTTTCCTATGTACAGAAACCTGCACGCAAGAATAGTTTGCAGAGTGCGACAAGCCCAATTTTTGTAAAAATTTACTAATGCAGTCTTCTTTCACAGATAATGTAATGGTGAAAATATAGTGAAATTACGGTTTCTCTGCTTCAACAGTTTGAATAATTAGCGTTCTAGAGAACGTACCAACTTCCAAGGGTGATCAAATGCAACTATACTTGGAACGAATGTAACGCATTTATCAAGATTTGAGTTCAGTTTCGATACTAGTGAACGTCACATAATTTGTGATAGCGCCCAGATGCAGAGAAAAAAAAAATACGCCAGCGAGTAGCTATCATCTACTTGTTTATTATTAGTAATGAATGAATCAATGAATCATTGGTATTTATTAAGGTGCCCAGAACAACCTCGAGGTTCTTCGTGCTTGAGCACTCGGAAAAAAACGCACACGAAAAATATTAGGCACACATATACACATACAATAAAGGAGTAATTTTCGCGATAGAGATCACGAGAGGGTATAAAGTGCCTACAGTAAGAGAATACAAATGCAGAAGTAGACAAACAAAAGATTTCAGACTGACAGAGTACTGAACAGATAAAGTTTTGTATTCAATTGCAGGAACACCTCAGCAGCTGCTTTCAGAAAAATAACATAATTGGGTACGAATATATCAAAGCACCCTGAATGAGTGATATGTGACCAGAATTCTTGATATGGGTTTATAATAATCGAAGGACTGAAAAGTGCGCTGTTGCGTTTCTCTGCAGAATGTGAAAGCGCACATTAGAAAGTAGGTCCTAGCAACAGATTTTTCCATGTAACTCTTTGTGAAGAAACATAACATCCTATCTGTCCCGTCTAGCGATGAGGGCAGGTAGCGCGAGCGTATGTGTTCTTTGCATTTAATGGCAGGCTTTGAACATCATAGATGTTTGAGTATGCGTGTAAACTCTTTTTGTACATTTGCAAGAAGTTCACGATTTGACCTACAATTAGGAGCAGCTTCAAACGACCCAGACGTACTCGAGTATGGCTAGGCATGCGCTCTTATACAGTGTTACAGATGTCTCAGGTCGTTGGGAGTTGCACTTGAAGCGACATAGATTTCCGAGCGTGCGAAGCGCACGCAGCCTCATTTGTCGAGCGTCAGAAGAGAAGCTCAGAGGGCTATCGAAGTACGCAACAGGGTCTTTAGTTTCAACTCTTGGCAGGAGAACATGTTTAACGCTATAAGGAAATACCATGATGTCAGTCTTCTGCGTGAAATTTACGATTTGTATCTTTGATGCGTTTATGAGCAACGTGTTCCTGCCACCGTAGCACGCAGAATTCACAATGTCCCTCTGAAAGACAGGGCAATCATAATCATTTTTAAAGCTTTGAACAGTGTTACATTGTCAGCATATAATAAAAATTACGAGTGTTGAAATACTGCTTAAACGTCTTTAATAAGAACGCCACTTGAGGCCTCGTAAAGTCCAGAAGATGCTCATAAATTTGCAATCAATCAATCAATCAATCAATCAATCAATCAATCAATCAATCAATCAATCAATCAATCAATCAAGTGTTCATTATAGTGCCCAGGAACACCTAGGAAGCCTTTGTACTGGCTCGCTTGAAAAAGTAATATACAAGATACAATGCACAGTGAAGAAAAGTGTGGTCGACAAAACAACGTGACGTACAGAAACAAATAATGTAGGAGAAAACGACGAAGCGGACGTAAAGTGAAATAAATGAAATTCTCCATCGTGGCAATTTAGGCCTGTCGGTATGCTGTAGTAACGGTTTTGAACAGAGCAAGAATGTGGGAGAAGAATACGGAAAAGGCAGATCGCTCTGTATTTCCCGTATTTTTCTCACGCTCTTGCGCTATACAATGCCTTTACTATGGAATTATTCATGCAACATGATTATCTACGCATATACAAAACACAGGAAAAGAACTCTGAAATATGTCGATGCAGGCAAAAAAGCCTCAGGACAGTGACTACTGCAACAAGGCCATGTAAAAAACGTGGAATGCTGCCTGGTATACTTTTGCGGAACAAAAAATTGTACATCATCATTAAGCTTTGGGAAATGTATAGTGCCATGGGCCACCTTATAAAGAAACAAAAGTTCTGATTTAATGCGTCTTCATTTTACTGTTTGGAGTTGGCCTATATTTAAGGGGGCTGGACTGTGGTCGCCCGAACAGCGAAAGTGGTGTTTGAAAATCGATATCATTTTTTTAAATTCAGTGAGGTCAGAATTATATTCGCACGTTCCGCCCCACACTACAGAGGCATACTCTACTAGTGCAAGACACACAGTAGAATACAATGTTAATAAAGGCAGCAGGGGAGTGGAAATCATGCGGTGTACGACAAACAATACCAAGATAGCGAAGGGCATGTTGTTTCGCATATTTAGAGTGAGGAGTAGCTTAGCATTTTATCGAAGTACGCACCAAGATCTTTCCATTCATCGACACTCAGCAGCGGAACATCACAAATGGTGTACAAAAATTACACATGGGGCGCTATAACGTAAAGCTATTCCGAACATTTCTGTTCCATTTCTGCAATCAGTGCTGCACGAATGGTGACACACTTTTCGGGCCACCTTCACTTCGCCTGTCTCTCACGGGCCGTCCGTAAAACCGCGAAAGCTCATCATCTGTTGTGACGTCTGCACACTGATTATGCATGATTAGACCGAACAAAAGAAAAATAATTATTTCGGATTCTACGCCTTCCTAACCATGAGCACTCCGCTATTGGTCAAAAGTGTTTGGGCTGCGCCCACTTCGCCTCCCTGTCGTGTGATGTCACAAAACCGCGAAAACTCACCGCGTGAAGTGTCGTGTACGTATTGAAGATGCATTAAATGCCGAACAAAAGGAAGCTTTTTTCAGAATAGCCAGAGACTGCTAGTCCGTCCCCAAATGAAGAGAAGATGGCTGCCCGCTGATCGGTCTGGCATTTGCTACCCGGAGCTGCCAGAAAGCGTGGATTTATTTCTGTATAATAAACCTTTTGCGCGACCGTACAACATTATCGAGCCCTTTTGGCACGTATGCGATAGCACTGTGCCAACTCTTCTTCGCTGAGGATACGTTTTAGCTGCATCATTACCCTTCCGTTGCACGCCACCGCGATATTCAACCAGACACCGAAAGCTAAACAAGTGAGCCAATCGTTGGCATCGGCACTATACCTCCTCATTTGGTTATCTACTTTTGCTGTGCTAGCCCGGCCTCACCGAAACCCTCTCCACGGCGGCATAGCCCTCGCCTCTGTTCAGCCAATTAGATAAAAAAAAAACTCAAGTAAGGCAGTGCTGCTCGCTCTGAAAAAAAAAAAAGTGACGCGTTATAAACAAGGAGAGCGTTTCATTGGTCTGTTCAAACAACGCTGCTAGTCACCGCTCGATGCTTGCGTCGGCGGTTGCGTAACTTTGACATCAGGAGATTGGAATAAAAACAGATTGGAATAGTTTTACGTTATATAGCCATGGTTTGTTTTTACACCTTACTAAATACCATAGTTATGGAAGCATTTAAGAGAAGCTTACATTATCTGCACAAGTTTGATGATGATGATGATGATGATGATGATAATAATAATAATAATAATAATAATAATAATAATAATAATAATGTTGACGTGAATAAATAAGGAGATTTTAGCACCATAACATGGGGCAGGCTACTCCTTGTCTCACAACAAATGTTGAAATACGCCGCAACTCACTAGCATAACATAAAAAAGGAAAATGAAATACGTCCTAAAGTGTAGTGCATAATTCAAGTACCCAGAACGCGCGATATCAAAAGAGAAAACCGAACGTATGTCTCTGTTTATAATAATCATAAATGCTGCATATACCTAAAATCGAAAATTTCGTGACAGGAAAAAGAAATGTCTATCACTCCATAATAAAAATACCCCGTTCAGTGCCATTTCGACCGTACAAAACATTTACATTCTATTTTAAATTGCCCCAGTGGCTGCGCTCTCGCTATTGTTGATCGTTAATAAATGATGAATTGAGCTTTCGGATTCTCTTGACTAAATTGAATGACAAGCATTTGTGCTTAGCGCGCCAAATTTCCGAGATTGTTCTGCGACTGTGGTGTAAGCAGGCCTCACAAGATGCGTCGGCGTATAGGAACGGCAATACGTGTGCCAATGGATTTTCCTGGCTAGGACAGGTCTGACACCAGATGGCGCCCTTTCCGCTAATGTATTAGGAACAAATGTATCTAGGACTAATGTACGTAGTAGCATATGTCCGGAGGCCACTCAGCACATCCTAATGACATTTGACGGTATTCTCCCAGGGAGATCCGTAGGTAACGTACGCCTTCCAGAAGCGCTTGGATTCAAAGTGGACAGAAACGTCAACAGGTTAGCAGTCGAGATAAGCGAGATATGTTTAGAGCACTGGTGGAATAAAAACAAGGCAAACATTTGATGCGACCGATGCCGTTACAGGCATATGGTAGCGCTACAAAGCAGATAAAGTTTTGAGGAAGGGAAAAAAAATTAAGAGGATGTCTGCAAGAATGCTAGAATGAAAACGATGTTTAGCATACCTGATTAACTCAAGCAGGCTAGGTGACCATTTGTCACCTTCCAGTTTAAAAAGGATGCCAATACAAAATAATAATAATAATAATAATAATAATAATAATAATAATAATAATAATTGTTGTCTTTGCATTCGCGTACGTTAAACCGTCTTCAAGCGACTCAAAACCATAACTTTGCGCTAAGTGCTTTCGTTTAATGCGCGAAAGTCATCGAACTCTACTCAAAAACTGTCGACCAAGACTGTCTAATAACGTACTACGTTGACATAGCTACGTAAGCCGCACAAACACGATAACATACAGAGCATCTACAGTAATGAGGACTTTATTTCTTTATGCAAGCGAGGCTTCTACAGTTGCTCGTGTATTCTATACAATATCTGGCTAATACCCCTACCTTCTTGCAATATTATAGAAACACAATTTGTCTATAAAAGCAAGCTCGCCAGTCGCGCGGCGTGTGGAGTTTCCTGACGCCATAGGCGGCTCCCATGCAGCAGCGTTGATGGGTTAAGTGGCATGCGAGGCGATAAAAGCGGCCGCCTTTTTGTCGACATTCATTTCACACTATGGCTACGACAAGGTGAGTCGTTCCAGGGGAACCTCACGCCAAGCAGAGGGGCGGGCTTGTGGAGCTGTTTGAGCCGGCGAAGAGCGGATACGGCACTACTCGGACAGAGTGCCGTGGGCCTTGGGGCAGATCCCGCGTGGTGACGGTGAACAGCTGTTGGTCAGAGTAAGCCATCGGCCCCTGGATCACATGAGCAAAACTCAGGTGCCGCCGTCCTGTATGTGCTTGTACGTGCAGCGCTTCTTAACGCGTACGTTATCTGCTGTGTGCACTGTGTGCGATCGCTTGAAAGGGACTCATAGGAAGGGTGCCTTCGGCGAGCGTGGAATTGCTATAGTGACCACCTTTCGGAAGTTTTCAAACTTCCCGCGGTGACGCGCGATGACGTCAACCAAACATAAATAAAAAAGTAAAAGCTATCCCTGCGCATTGAACTTCGCCACAATGCTTGTCCCGCCGGCGTTATCAGTGTCCTTGATAAAGCGTATTCGCTCGTCGCCTGGAAATTACTCGTCATCCAAGAGCGTTTGGTCGCGACGAGCAATGGTTGATTCTGGGCTTTGGATGCGGTTCTTTTGTTATTTCTTGTTTTTTTTCTTTTCCTTTTCATTTCTTTTTTTTTTTTCATTCTACGGAGCAAAGAGGCTAGCCTAACCGTCAGAAGCACTTCGGGGCAGCCTTTCTTCAGTCGGCACACATTGTTAACGTCCGAACATCGCACAGCGTCTACTAGAAACGCCGTCGTGGACGGATTTTGATTTTCCCCTATCGAATTCGTTAAAGTGCGCACAATTATTTCACTAGCGACTTTGCAATGCGCACTCATGGGCTACCGCCGCAGCTGCAAATCTAGATGTGCTTAAGTATTAAGACACATACATGGATATGTTGATTTTTCACCTTGACGCAAAAGTCACGACACAAGAGTTGAGCAAACTGTCCCTGTGTCGTCGCAGGGTGTGAGACTGGGCTAGTTGGTATTCCAAGCTAAACTGACTAGAGCAAGAGTGGACACGGGACACTAAAGAGGCGACAAGGATAAGCGCAAACTTCCAACTGGGCGCGTGTCCTTGTAGCCTCTTTAGTGTCCCCTGTCCAGTCTTGCGCTAGTCACTTCAGTCTGTGTCGTCGTCCGTTAACATGCTATGGCGGAAGCTGCTCGCAATATTACGTCACATTTACTGGCCACTAGGCCAGGTACACCCTTGGGTACGACATATGCAGTACTTGCAGTTAGTTTCCAAAGTAGTCTCCTATGGCGGCTGTCCACGTGCGTGAAGCAAGAACGCTATTTAAAATTATTGTGCAGTAATATATGCGGGATTTGTATGTTCTCCACATTATCTACCATGTCTACCGCCTTTATTATATAGCCGCAATGTAGACTAGCAGCTATCGAACGCCATTAAGGCTATCCACATACTCAAAGACCTCGCGCGGAACTCCTGACACTTAATTGTATTCAAGAGTTGTGCGGCTGCCCAGGACATTCTTAACGAATGTTACATAACATATTATGAGGTTTTACTTGCCAAAACCACGATTTCATTACGAGGCACGCCGTAGTAGAGGATTCGGGAATAATTTAGACCACTTGGGATTTCTTAACGTGCGCCTAACCCTAAGAACGCGGGTTTTCGCATTTCACACCCATTGAAATATGGCTGCCGTGGTTGGGATTCGATCCCGAGACCTCGTGATTAGCAGGGGAACCCAATAAAAGCTAAGCAACTACGGAGGGAAGGAATGTTGGCAGTAGGAGGAAGGTGACAGCCGGCACGTGAGACAATTTGTTGCCATCCTCATTGCGCGAGAATCGGTACCATCTGTCGAAGAATGTCACCGTAGAATGCACTGTATTCAATGTGATGCAGTCCGTGTCCAAAATTTCTGATCCGAATCATACTGCAACTACTGACGACCAGGCATCTCGCTAATACGTGCAGTCGCTTGACAGCTGCCGAGCGCTGGCGTCGGCCACAGGACCTACTTGACCTTTGTTCAACACTTGCCGACATTCTCGCCTTATTTCGCACCATTGAGTTTCAGCTGAACTGCTTCAACAGCAAATTTATATGTGCCAAAATTTGGCCACCCTGTCAACGTTATGGTTTCTTATTTTTAAGTCATCTTTTATATTTAGGCTAATGCTGTCCTGAAATTTCCAGCGGTTTCACCTTTCCCAAAATGCCCGCACTTTTGTCGGCCTCTGCTCATATTTTGGAGGATTTTTAATAGACGTGGAAACCATTGCGTGGCCCCTTGACCAAGCTGCTCAAAAAGTCATTTTATATCCCTGAGGTCTTGCGCAAGCCTCTGCCTTCTTGCCGTTGATCAACCTCCTGATTCCCCTGTCAACTGTATCCCATTTTGACGACTCCAATCCCACGGAAGCTGGCAACGATATAATGTCCATAGGATTAAAGCCATCGTAATCAATTCTACTGTGGATACGACAGCCGCTTTTGCTCACTGTGAATGGAAATATTGCGTTAATAAGCGCCATTCTTAAGCATTTATATTGATAGTAAAAAAATTACGCGCATCCCATGTATGTGCGAATCGATGTAAGCAAAGCTTTCTGTGTTTGTTTTCATTGTCATACGTAATCTTCACAGAGTAGACAGGCACTCTCCAATCAAATGCTGTCAACGTTTGCCTGATTACGCCTGCCATTGTGATGCAAATAAACGGAACTTCAACTCATTTTCTCAGAAATAAACGCTGAATGAAATGCTGACGTCATCCTAAACAAGATCAACAAGTGCCGTAGTGCTCGATCTTAGGATGTCCCTATTCGTAAGCTTATATTCGTGATTTTTTTTTTTTTTTTTTTTGGCGGGTGGGGGGGGTGGATGTGCTCCTGTACGCTAGAAATGTCCCTCGGACATCTCTGATGTGCTCGTTTTTATTCTTGAGTACAAAATAAAAACTCTCATCGCTGCAACTTCATGATGTCCTGGTGGCAGGCCACCATGGCATGTCGCGCAAGTATGACCACGCTCATTCATTTGGGTTGATATATACTATCTTGTGCGTCATACTTCGCCACATTCATTTTTCAAGCTATGCCAGAGCTCGAAAAGGGCGGCCAACTCACTACGTACCTTTCCTCTGTTTACTTCCGCAAAGTGTGTGTTTATCGCTGTGGTTACCAAATACGCCCAGCGGTATGCTACCACTCAAGCCTTTCTGGCGGCTGAGCAACTGAAGTCGCAGGCTTTATTCAACATGGCGCCGACGTTCAATATCGCTATCCTCAATTACTTTTCGCGGACTTCGCTCACCGCCTTCTCTCCAGTGTCATCTCTTAAACTACTCGCTCCTGCTAGACACAACACAAACACGTAACAGCCTTAATGAAGTATCAATTACACGCTAGTTGACATGCTGTCGATGTATATTTCCCATGAGCACCGGGATTGGAGCGTGGTCCTGTCTACGGTGCATTATCCGTCGACAGCCTCGCTCAACAACACCGCTCGTTACTAATCACGTTTTTTTATTTATTTTTTTTTTGTTGACAAGAGCATAGTGTATTTTCTCTGAATGTGCTTTCGGCTTTAGGTGTGACCTTGCACGCCCGCTTATTCTGTTACGTTGACGGCGACCGTTGTCGTCAGGCTGCCATCTCCCAAATGCACCATCTTGCATTTGGGAGATGGGCACGCTAACCATTACGCTACCACCTGCCTCCACCAATTTCTGTTTATCGGCCTTCCCACTTCACGTTTTTGCCGCAGACGAAGGCAGAACGGATGCGGAAACGAAAAAAAAGGTAAAGATTCCTTGAGCCGCCAGCTGACACATGACCTTTACTTTGGCAGGTTATTCTCATTGGAGCGCATGTAGGCTTGCGGATGCGTGCAGATTGTGGGTCGCCTTAGCTTTATTGTAAATTTGCTTTCACCGACTCTTTTCAGCTAGAACTTAAATGCCGAACAAAATGAGACCTACTGCTGAATATTTTTTTCTTGTTTTCTAGGTTTAAACCAAAAACGCTCATTTACACAAATAGTGATTTTTTAAAGAAATGGCATAAGGATACTATATTTCGAGGTCATGTCGTTGTGTCAATACGGGCCGGCACCACGTATCGACGAAAGGGCATCACAGTGCCGATGCACGCGGCAGGTTACTGAATGAAGAAAACAGGAAACGACTGTTTTTCAGTTCTCGCAACATATTGCACAGAGAACACAAGGCACCCACCCCCATCACATATTATTTTTGACAACAGCGACACACAATGGCGGACTGATATACTTCCTAAAGGGGTTTCATTTTATTTTTTCAACGCAGAACCGCAAGCACAGGTTGCGTCGCGCGTATACCGCAGCCACGTACTGTGGCCGCGCTCCTTTTCCTCTAACAATGTGGCCCCCGACGGCTTCATGCGCAACCGCAGGTGGCGGATTGGACTGTCACTCCAGAAGTTTAAATACATAACCTCTTTGAATAGAAACGACGGCACGATTGTTAACATATTGTTGGCTTGAATATCTTTGCCACGAGGCCCAAGACCCGGTCTTCTAACGCGTTCTGATGTTCGCTTTCGCGTCTCTGTCTTGAAGGGACGCGCACCGTAACATGCTGCAATGGTGCTTGCGTTGAGCGTATGTAAGGCGAAAAACGCGGTTCTAAAATGTCTGTTCACTAACTTGTGCAGTAAACTCATGTTTATAGTATTCGCGCAGTATAGTAGTAGTATAATAAGAGTCACGAGTATGGCATCCGTAACCGCGAGCGTCACGTTATGGTCGTAACTTGTCGGGACAACGTAGTTGTCATCCACAGACCCTGCCACTAAGGAATACGTGGCTAGGCATGGCTGATGAATAAGCAATTGCGAAGATTGGTTTTCAGTAAAGGTTTGTTACCAAGAACGGCGGGAGCTTATACTGTCGCTAAGGACGGATGCTGGGCGGTGACTCCAATCATTTACTCGGCACATCACACATCTACACTGGAATTCAACTGGTTTCGCCAACTCTTGCTTATGTCCTCTCGCCCCTAAGCGGCGACTTCGCCTGCCACCCGGGCCCCAGCTTTTCCTCTTTGTCCCCCGCTTCTTTCCCAATCTGCTGAGACGTGCTTCCACTGACGCTTGCTCCTCCTTTTTCTTAATAAATGAAGGCATTCATTCATGCATTCCTAACTTACTGCAGAAAATAGCATGTCTTTATCTCCATAACCACCCTGTCTCTCACCTGGACTCTCCCATCGAAAAACAAAGTTGCTGTGTTGCAAATGGCTGGGCGTCACATATACAATTTTCTAGGAATGGCCAGTAGCACGGCGGGCAATTTTCGGTGGGTGACGAGACAGTATATAGGACACCTTCTTGCCATATCCACACTCAGTGCTCTGCTTCGTGAGCTACTATTAGCCGCTGCGACGAAGTACGAAATGAAAGAAACTTAGTTGGGCTAGTCGCGGGCAGCTCGTTTTGGATTCGTGATGCGTCGAGTTAAACTATATATATTTCTTATCTAAGCCTAAATGACAGCGATATAGGCGAGGTGAGTTACGGTAGCTCGTTGGTTTGGACTAACGACGCTCTTCACACAGCACTTTCGTCTTATGCGTGTTTGCGAACGGGAATGAAAGACAGCAGAGTAACACGCCTTCCTGAAATGAAACATTCGGAATAACCCTTTGTTTGGCGGTTGGACATATGTCGAGTGTCCCCGATACGAACCACCTGCAAGTTTGTATCACCTTGCAAAGGGGAACTCAGATGAAACGTTGTCAAACGAATAGGCTTTTAATTATCATAAGTATATCTGTATTGAAATTCCTTACGATGAGGTGAAAACCGACTAATCATCATATTAATTTTCTGTGTTATTAAAACATCCTGGTAATAAAAGGTTGCTGTGCTTTACAGCCCCCTAAATTTAAAAACTAAGCTATGAAAAATAAATTGGTGCGGTAAATGTGTAAACGCAGACGCAAGAAAAGGCCTAGTCCCTTTCCCAGTATTCACTCAATGAATATGGAGCACCTCTATACTCTCACGTTGTAGTGATGTCAAGAACAAAACACTTCCAAAAGAGTCAGTCACGAATGTTACTCATTATAAGATGAGCTTCCGCTGGAAAAGACACTCAAACATAACGATGGCTGCGCGCAAAGTGCTTCCTCTGATTCCGATCTACGGATGAAGGCGTCGGTTGTTAAATTGGAATGCTCGTACATTGAAGCGCAATCTCGGGTCGTCAAATGTGTTGGAGAATGTACGCCAGTATTCGCTCCACGCGCTCAATCTGATAAGATAACGCTCTTTCGCTATTGAATCCGTGACAACATACTGGATATTAGAAACACATGCAGGCGCATCTTGAGCTAACTGATAACTTTGGAACTGTGGTTAGACGCTAAACAGAAGCCCAACCCCCACCCCTTAAAAAAGAATACAGTTGCTTTCAATATTAGCTGAAGCATAATGCTTGTGGTTTAAAAAGGGCCCCAAACACTGCACAGCAGCGCCAACATACAGGAAATTCAAGAGCGAACCACTTTCCAATTACTGGTATTTATCAAACCAGCATATCGTGGTTCAATGTAGCCCTGCAGTCCTGGGGCCAGTTCCACCACGGGTACTGTGTCGGAGCTCATATTTCATGTCAGCATTAATTTTCAAAAAATCACAGTATTTTTTTTCTTTAGATCTTATCATTAGACAGCTAAAATACATCCAGCGAAACCCTCACCTTAATATTTCAGTACTTTTCGTTCTAACGTACATATCCGTGCTGATCCATATGTTACAAAGTACCGAAAATGTTCCCAATGCTTTCCTTCAGGAAGCTGTTTTTATTCCTTATGATGCCAGGAAAGCGAGCCTGATGCCACTAACGCTCAGAAACCTAATCGGGAGCGCGCACAATGTTCTCGCACACCTTGTGGGATGTACCGTAGCGCTGAGGTGCTTCTTGTGTAATGTATGAGAATCGGTTGTAAAGACAGACGTGCAAGGTTGGGCCATGTGCTTCATGATGTTGATTTGGGCCAAGATAACCTGTCCAAGCTTTCACACTTACTTTATAAGACGTCTACAGGACCATCAATATGCCAGCTGATTTTAACTGCACGAAACAAAACTATTGAAACGATACAAACAATGTTAACATCATTTTATCTTTCGAGTGTTCTGATTGGTAACCTCTAGATGCGGAGTAAGTTGAGAAGTTGTTTGCGTAATTAACAAAGCTACGTTAATTAAATTTTCGGTAATGGTTCTTACGTGGCTAAAGAAAATGAGCAGTTTGGAGCCCGTCCTCGAGATTATGCAGCCAAGCGAAAAAATTTCGACTAAACATGCTTCTGTAAGAGCCATGCGAACAAAAATTTTCCAAGTAAACACTCTTGGAAGACGTGACTGACGCAGAAAAAGAACATCCGTAAAGTCACAGAAAGAACAGCACTTCACGACGGGACACAAAGGAGGAACCACACACAAACTGCGCTAACTTTAAGCGCTGTTCTTTATGTGATTATGAAGCAACTAACCCGTCAGTCATTCCTTCCAAACCTGTAAAGTCAACCTAACCACGTCTAGCCTTTTGTGATGCTGTCATCAATAGTATGGCCCCCTGAACATGTTCCCCATGGCCACATAGTCACGTTTCATTTTTATTCATGCTGCATTCTCGATGGCAAGCATTTTCAAGCTTTAGTATGGTTTTAGCGTCAATACGGCAGTGAACGTGCGCCGCCGAAAGCTTGCTTGGTCGCGGAAGCGATGCATGACGGAATGATGGTGCAGATTTAGCTGTTCGCTGGCATCAAGACAATGCGCCACCGCCGAGGGAAGGAAGATAACGAAAGTGAATAGCTTGGTAGCTTGCTCACTGAGCCGTGCCGATGGTGGCGGTGCCATCATGACGAAATCTGAGGCGGCGATATTGACGGCTGAGGCGTTTTTTTTTCTCGTTTATTCTTTTATTCGTTTTTTTTTACAACGAAGTCGTTAAGAGTAAGCTTTAACTCGGGCCAAACTCCGACGCGGCCTATTCAAATAGATGTAAAACGCCGAAACGCTTTTCTGAGAGAACCCTTGGGCCGATTTTAATGAAATTTGGTGGATTCGGGAGAGAAAGGTAAATTCTAGTGACTACTGGAAGCGGAGTTTCTATTGAGGGCTTGAATTCTGGTAAAAGATTTTCAAAAATTCGAAAGTGCGAAAAATGCAGAAGCACGAAATTTACAAATTAATAACTCACATTAATAACGCTCAATAGAGAAAACGAACACCAACGGGCCGCAGGAGTTCGCCCCCAACTCCACGGAAAGTAGCCTTTTGGTACCACGAGAACATAACTTCGTGTCCAAAACATTTTTTTTAAACAAACCCTTATTACTGCAACTGTAGCACCGGTATCGACTGATCCATCGGTACTTAAACCATCAGCACAGACACACACTTTGTTTTTGAGCATGGCGACAGGTGGAGGACTACGTGACCATCCCGCGACCTCACTTCCATAATTCACACCAGCTAGTTTCCGAGCTGGGATAGTGGTGAAAATGAGCGACGGCAAGGCGATGACGAGCAGCGATAGCCGGTTGGAAGTGGAGTAAGACTGCGATCGGAAGCTGGAGACTCACACCGGAATATACGTTCATGCGGATGTCGTCGAAGAGGCGCAGCGGTCTGCACGGCGCGCTATCTTACCTCCAGATTGATAATTTGGGATGGACGAAACTTTCCGCTGCCATCGGCGCCAATACCTCGCGATATGTCCTCGCACTCCGCAGCTAAAGCGAATAGGTGGCTCGTGGTATACACAGGCTAGTCTTAAAATGCGGTCTGAGGTTGGCTGTATGGAGGATGGAGGCGTTCGGGTGGTGATGCGGGACGGCATTCGAAGGTACGCGAAGGATGTTGGAACTCCAGCGTGTCGACGTTTACGCGTTTATCATGCAAATGCCGATTTTCGTCGTTAGTTTACCATTGGCAAAGTACCGTATTTCAGGACAGCGTACATCAAGTGTCCATTGGTGGTATCCCCGTTTCTGCATCTCTTCCTCCACCTTGTTCTTAAAAGTGCACCAATTCTTCTTTAGTGGGTTGACGTAATAACAAGACAATCTCGTGGCAGGTGGAGATGTCCACGCTTGCGACCGTGGTCATGTTTGCAAGACTACCAAACTTTGGCGATACTCGTCGCGTCTTCAGCTCCTCAAAATCACGGTAGTGACGCCTTAAATCAGACGAAGTACGGAGGTCTTCCTTTGATATAAGAAAATTGTAGACATCTTCAGCGATTCTCTCCAGCAGATGTACAACGTTATCTTCATCTGACATGTCCGCGTTCAATTCTGTAGAGTATCAATCCTTCTTCATTGTAAGTTGTGCATGTTTCCCCGGGAAACTGTGCTCTCTGCGAAAGCGTATGCTGAGCCTTCGTTATTTTTGAAAGTGAGTCCCTGAAGCAACTCTTGATTTCCTCAATGAACCTTTCCCACGTTCTCATCCATCGTGCTCTCGTTATTATCAAACAAGGGAAGTGTAGTTCCGGTGATAAAGAAGACCACGTTAACAAGTCGCGCCGTTGAGTTCCAGCTACTGTGACCGCTTACCCTTTGATAATACTTCAGCCAGTCGTCAACATCCTCATCAGCTTTGCCGGAAAAGGTGCACAGTTCTTTCTGAGTGATCCAGCGGATGACTTGCCTAGGTAACTCGCTGTCATCTTGCATGCTTGTGTAATGGCTGCCGCCAGCTGCTTGCGGTTAGTTCATGTCCGTGTCTTCAGGCAGTAGTCCTACCAAGCGCCGGCTTTATCGGAGAGTGCATACAAGAAGGTTTCCCAGAACGATTACCCCGGGCCGTCCACCCAAGTTGTTACGGATGAGATGAGTTTATTTAAAGATGATCGCGGTGGCGTAGAGACGAGATCGCAGACAGTCGAGCATTTCTTCTTCTTCTTCGGCTCCGCCGCGCAGCTTAAGAATATTTTTTTGTTTGTTTTCCCGCCACCAGAACGGGGCGGGCCTTGTATATGTGTATTGTGACACTATGTTAACCACCACAAGTTGCCACCTTCCTGTCTCCTTTCTGGGCTCCTTCTCCACTGTGCCCCCATCGCCCCATTCAACTCGCCCTCTCTCGCGTTTCAACGGCGACACTCGCTCAGGTGCTGCGCAGCCACCCATTTCTGCTTCCCTGCCTTGGGTCAACGGGAACCTAGCCACCACTACTCTCCCACCCCTCGGTCCTTCTCCGACTAATTTCGCTTTTTTTTCGCTGGCATCCTTGCCCTACATACGTGGGACTCCGTCTCACTCTTCCCCTGCATCGTTGCCAAGAAGGCTGCTGTAAATCTGCGAAAGCGCTTAGAAAAACACGATCACTGACACCACTTTTCTTTTCCGGTTGATGTATGTAAGAAGGACCAGACACGCTGCCTGCTGTCTTCACTATCAGTGCCGAAGTGCCATTTTCTTTAACCTTGATGAAGACTGGTCCACCGGTCGAGACTGCTGAAATTAAACTCTTGTTCTCTTTACCTTGTAGCTAGCATCGTTGAAGTTGTTTACGTTTGAAAGGTAGCCTGAATAATTTCTCTTTATCTTCATATATATATATATATATATATAGATATCATCATCATCATCATCATCATCATCAGCCTAGTTACGCCCACTGCAGGGCAAAGGCCTCTCCCATACTTCTCCAACTACCCCGGTTATATATATATATATATATATATATATATATGTGTGTGTGTGTGTGTGTGTGTGTGTGTACGAGCTTGAAATGAATCATTCGCTCTTGTAACGCTTGCCGTTTCCATACTCGTTATAATTGATCTCTTGCTGCTACGATAATCTGGTTAAATGGTCCTTGAATCCTCTTATTTTCGATCATGCACATGTAATTTGCTTTATGGTATCATATGTATAAAACCCGTCATCCTTAGAGTGGTAGTATGGGATAGTTATAGGCGTAGCATGTTGTTTAATACAAGCAAATTGTTGCGGAAGCTAGCAAGCATTTGGTGCATGAAGGTGGTCTGTGTCTATGCCTTGTATAGATATAATTACCGCAACATTAGCATGTGTGATGCAGCACAATATATGTTATTGTCTTTAATAGAATTTGCCAGACTTAACTGTTGCGTGTTAACAATACATGTTCATATTTGCATGCGCAGCGCACATCGCTCTTTAGGGACTGTCACCGTCTGCTTGGCCTTTCCTTTCCTGTTTACCTTTCTTTCCTAGGAGTAATTGTCTTGGCTTTCCGTTTATAAGACATAATTATTGTCTTCTGCGTTTATATGGCCTGAGCATGGAGTCACGATACCGTTAATTTCTTTTCTTTTGTGTTGCAGCCATGATCGCCCTCCTCGTCGTCTAGGACTCGGGACTTCGCGCCCATCCGCCGTGTAACGCGCCAAGGTCAATCCGCCGTCAATGCAGAGCCTGCGCCATTTCACCGCTCTTTGCGCTCATTGTGCAGACATTCTTATCGTGCAGAAAAGTACGCTTATCTTGTAGCCTGCAGTGATTTTATAGCAGTGATAACTCGTTGAAAAATACTAGGGGGGGGGGGGGGGGGCGTCCAATAGTACAGCAATGTACGTGGGAAAATATGTCTCCTTGCTTGTCAAAAAATTCAGAAAAGGGGTGGGGGGTAGAAAATACTACCTATGATAGGCAGTTAACTAGAAGCAACATTTCGGGGTCACGTATGCGCTGTTCACTGTTCAGATGCTTCCCTCTTCGCTGTCGGCTTCTGACCATCCTTATTTCTTTGCAACGCAACCGTCAGAGCCAAATGTTATAGGCTTAGATTTCAGTTTTATTCTTGGCCCATTGGAATGATGTGCCTGCACCTCAGGTATACGTCTTCGCAGTCTGTGTGCTCTCTTACTTGATAGATGGCGACCACGCAAAATTAACCCTGAAACCAAACGCCGCTTAAAACCGAGGAAGATAAGAACTTGTTCAACTTTATTTCTAGCCATGGAGAGTATATTCGTGCCGCAATAAAAATAAACTCTTATTTGTGTTTGAACTAGCTGCAGCAATTAAATAAAGAGCAATGATTTTTCTTAACTATTTACAACTGAGACTTCACTCCAGCCATGAAAAACACTATATAGGTTCGCCTAAAGTTTTCCGAGTTTAAACAAAGACTTTGAGGCATCAAGCTTGGCGTATCAAAAATGGTAGGTTTGGTTTTGTGGGGTTAAATCGATTTGTCGCTTCAATAGGCTGACTATGAATATTGTCCGACCGACACAGCTTTCTTTTTTTTCCTAGTGCATTTAAGGCGAAACCGGGCATTGTGTCTAGTTGTGTGTCTCACTGCACCGGGGTAACTTCATGGTGTAGTTTTTATTGTATTTTGCAACAGTGTCTAATTGGCGCGTACCTAGAGGCCGCGCAAGCAGGAGGTATATTTCAAGGAAGCATAGAAAAGCAGCCCTTCTCGTATCTGCTTTTCTGGAATTTGGATATTATAGATATTTACAGTATTAAAACTTCATCCTTATCATCATCATGATCTTATATGTCCACTGCAGGACGAAGGCCTGAGTGGACAACCTGCGAGTTTCCTAATCTCATCATCCCACTTAGTATTCTGCCATCCTCGACTGCGCTTCCCTTCTCTTGGCGCCCATTCTGTAATCCTAATGGTCCACCGGTTATGTAACCTGCGCATTACATGACCTGCCGAGCTCCATTTTTTTTCTCTTTATGTCAGTTAGAATATCCGCTATACCCGTTTGCTCTCTGGTCCATACCGCTCTCTTCCTGTCTATTAATGTTACGTCTAACATTCTTCGTTCCGTTGCTCTTTGCGCGGTCCTTAAGTTTCTCTCAGGATTCTTTGCCAGTCTCAAATTTTCTGCCCCATATGTTAGCACCGGTTTAATGCATTGATTGTACACCTTTCTTTTCAATGATAATGGTAAGCTTCCAGCCAGGATTTGACAACCATCGTTTACATCGTTCTCTATTCTTCTGCTTGTGTGTTTGAGCGTGCGTGTATGCCTACGACGGAGTAGAAAAGGTTACGACGTAAATATCTAGTCATGCGGTCCTCTTTGCTAACGATGTTGCGAATAATATATTCGACATGTAGCGACCGTTAAATTAGCAGGTTGGTAGCTTGGGCTAGTTTTTATTCCATTATGTCTTAAGAGTAAAAGCTCAAAAGAAGACAGGACGGTAAGAAACATGGACAGGCGCTTAATTCCCATTGAGTTTAATGAGGAAAAACGATGATTTGATTCATGTTGCTAGAAAGCAGTATCACAAGAAAAGGAAGACAAAGCCGACATGTGTGGTAACAAGAAATGATACTATGAAGCACGAAACACACTTTCACCAAACAAGGGTCGTGAGCAAGTTGGCCTGATAAACAGTAGCCGAAATAATAGGCTCAACAAATTACCGCGAACGCTTGTCACACAAGCCAACACCTTCCAAGATATTAAGTTCCTTTTTCGAATGACACAGAAGGCTTACTGACACTTACTGAAGGCTCCTCCCGTTTTATTTGTGCCGCTTGGACTATAACCCGTGTGCTAACATCCTTGCGGTTATAAATTATCACGGTGTGTTCCAACATTGGGGTGCAGCCGCACGTATTACAGTGTGTAGCCAAAAAGCCATCTCTTTTGTTCTGTACGTTCTTGGCATGTTCCCGAAGGCAGTCATTTGGGCACCTGCCAGTTTGGCCAGCGTAGCATGTGCCAAAAGACAAAGGGTTCCTAAAAACCACCTCGATCGCACAAACCACGTAGCGGTTCCGGTGCTTGATTTTGCACACCTCCTTCTGTTTTTGACGAGACTGCTCCTTTTCGCTAGTAGACACAACTTGTGCGGGGTGAAAAACACCACTCGAACGCCTGAGTGCTGTCCGATCTTTCTAAAAGAGATGCTGTCCTTTACGAACCTCGCTGGGTTTTCATGACCGCGTGCGCTGCGTGGCCGTGGCAGTTGCCTAGCCGCATATAGGTCAACTAATCACAGCGGAGGACTCACGCCGCGTACGCTGCTGCGGTGAGCCTTTGCCCACCAGCCGTGACTGTCACCCTGTGTTGCATCCGGGGTTAATAAATCCGCCTTTGTTGACGGTCTGTCTGTGGTGCCTTCTGCGCGCCTTATCGAAGAGGGGACGAACCCGGCCGCAGCGCCCTTTCTGTGTTGCGGTGTAAAGGAGCGTCGCGGCTTTGGTCCCCTCGCTCGCAAAATAAGCCTTGCGCAAACCTGTCTCGACAGCATATCGACTATATCATTTAAAGGTTGCACGGTATATGGTAAGCATACGTGCGTTTGACTCTGCGCCAGAACTGCTTGCTGCTGCACCAAATTGTCTTTTTTCTTTTTTTTGCCTCCACCTGCAGGACTTGCACCGAAAGGTGAAATGGTTGTTCAACCACTGGAATACGATAAATGTTAGAGGATATCACGCTTCGGGAGGTCATTAATACATCAGCCCAAGAACGTAAAACTATCCCAATCTGTTTTTATTGCAATCTTCTGAAGTCAAATTTACGTAACCGCCGACGCAAGCATCGGGCCTGCACCGTTGTCAGAACAGCCCAATCACACGTTCTCCTCTTTTATAGGAGATCACTTTTGTTTGCTTTCACAACAAATAAAATTGCCTACGTTGAACCGTTTTTTTTTATCGGATTGGCTGACAAGGGCCCAAGAGCACGCTCAAGTGGAGAGGGTTACGATGGGGCCCCGCCAGCGCAGTGAAAATAGATAACCGCATGAGGAGGGTGGTGCCGGCGTCTGCGACTCGTCCTCTTGTCCTTACTTAGCTTGCGGTGGCTGGTCGAAAATCGCAGTGGCGCCCAACGCAAGGTTAAGAATACCGCTAAAACAGATCCTCAGCAATGAAGACTTGGCAAAGTGATATCCTATACGTGCCTAAAGGGCTCGATATCGCTGTATGCTGCCACACAAAAAGTTTATTATACGTAAATAAAGCCATGCTCTCTGCCAGGTGGGAATAGCCAGTACCTGAGCGATCAACGAGCAGCCATCTCCTATTCCTTTCGGAACGGGGCAGTCTCTGGCTGTTCAGAAAAAGAAAGTTCAGTTATTTTCGGCGTATTAATACATCTTTAACTAGTAGACGTCACTTTGAAGCGGTGACTTGTCGAGGTTTTGTGACGTCGTGTGACAGACATGCGAAGTCAGCGCAGCTTGACAGCTTGACAGCTTTTGACCAATAGTAAAGGGCTGATGGCAAAAATGCACCGAATCAGAAATAGTTGTTTTTCTTTTATTCGGTCTATTCATGCATTATCAGTGTGTACACGTTATATCATATGGGGAGCTATCGCGGTTTTCGTGACGTCGCGTGACAGGCACGCAAAGTGGTGGTGGCCCGAACATTTCTTGACCAATCGTGGAGGGCTGAGTGCAGAATCGGAAGAGAAAACGTTTGGAACAGCTTTACGTTATAGCGCTCTAGGTTGAGAGCAAAAAAGGGCCTAAGATGAAACTTTGTGGCATGTCGCAGTGAACTTCGCAGAAAGGAGCATTGTGGCCGTTAGCAGGAACCCACTGCGGTCTGTTGAATTAAAAAAACGCTTAACCTATCGTGAAAAGCTCCGCGAGATTTAATTGACCTAGTTTACAAAGCAAGGTCTGGTAAATTTTATCAAATGCTTTCGAAAAGTCAAAGAAAATAAATCCCCAAGAAATGATTGATCGATGATCCGGTGTAAATGATTGGTGAGTGATAATAAAACTGGGTTTTACATTAATATTGCTTCAGAAAACGACGCTGCGCTGATGTCAAACAAATGAATTGGACTGTAGAACGTTGACAAAGTTAATTAATAACTTGGGGTCAAGGAGGAAGGAGGGAAAGAGATAAGTAGAAGGCAGGGAGGTTAACCAGAATAACGTCCGGTTGGCTACCCTACACCGGGGGAATGGGAAAGGGGAAACAAATATAACAGGGAGAGAGAGGAGGGAAGGAAAGAAGGAAATTGCGGTGAATTCGCTGACGTGTGTGGTCTTACAGAAATTGCATTAAGAGTCACAGATGGTCGCACAAGCCCGTCGTCCTTAAAAAGCACAAAAGCGCCTTCACCGCTTTATGGGCCGAGGGGCGATGGGGGCGGTGTTCCAGCAGCACCTGCACAGAAAGCGGCCGATTGTCCAGTTTTTGGAAAGCTTTGGCAAGTTCTTGTCTCTCTGGGGAACTTGGGGTCAAGGAGTTCGCAACAATTATTGGTTAAAGAAATAGGCCGATAATTGGTAGGAGAGTTCTTTGTAGGTGATTTCTGGAATGGAAAGCCTTTCCCAACATTACTTTGACAAGAAGGTGTAGATGTGGCCAGTAAAAATATTTACTTAGTATAATAGAACCCTAAGCATTGACATTTTTAAAAGTAGCAGTGTTATTGCCATCTGCACGTGTAGGAGAATTTTCTTTGGGTGTTTCAGTTAGTCGAGCAACGCGTAGTGTTTATGATCAATTGGGGCATAAACCTTCCACGTCATGTGCGCACAGCTCAGCAGGAAAACTGGGAGGTGATGTGTAATCAGCCTTGTGGGAATAGAGGGCGTCAAGATTGTTTTCGCATGCGTCGCGCAACAGATCTCTACATACGTCGTATAGAAACTACAAGACGTTGTGCAGCATAACTTTCCTCCAAAAAAGCCTGGCTCAAGCAAGTCAGTTGCGCACACACTGTGGCCGTAACGACCCTACACTCGGCCGTCTCCCTGCTACGCGCCTTTAAAATTACTCTAGGGAGAGCGCGCAGCCATTTCGGCGCCGGGGCCGTGATGACCACAGGACATGGCGGCGTTGCGTCGCCGCGAGAGTCATAAAGCAGCGTCCACATTCCTTTCTTCACCCGACTGGGCAACGCACTCCAGGTCACGAAAGTGATGGACCCAATGGCTCCAACAGGTACTTGTGCTCGGCGGATCTCAGGGTTCTCAGCGTCGGCCTGTGTGCGCGCACTCAGGGGCAAGTCGTACGTACACATTCGAGGCCTAGCAGCCCTCTTTGGCGAAGACACATGTTTAATTTTTTTTTGCTTCTTTGTTTCTTTTTTTTTTGCATAGTCTTGACTAATAAACCAATACCACATATTCTTCAAAATGGGGCTAGGGGAAGAGCAACGGGCGCACACTTTTCATGTGTGCGAGTGATGCATAAAAGAGACTGTTCGATATTGCCCTGGGTCAGCCAGACCTAGAATAATAGTTCGTGTCACTTAACGTCTGAAAGGTTAGCCACCATGGCAGCTACAGGGGCTACGATGTTGTTCTGCTCAGCACGAGGTGATGGGTTCGATCCCGGCCGCCGCAGCCGCATTCCGGCGGGATGAAATGCAAGAACGCTCGTGTGCCGTGTATTGGGTGCACGATCAACCCCAGGGCGTCGAAATGAATGCAGAGTTTCCCACTACGGCATGCCTCATAATCAGACAGTTATTTTGACACATAAAAGCTCAGGGTCCGAATTCACAAAGCTTTTTGTTCGTAACTGCTATCTGTCACTGGCCGGCCACTTTCGCTAATAATACGTCCCGCATCAGGATTGACAGACACTTGTTCTTATCAATAATGCTAGCCCAAGACCTTTTTGTTAATACAGGGCCAGAATTTTGCGTCGTCAAGTTGCAGAGTAAGCTGTGACTGACGTCTAGTGGAGAGTCACGGATTAATCTTGACCAGCCAGGATTCCCGAAAGGGTGGCTAAGTGTAAGTACAGAAGCATTTTCGCATTCTAGCCAAAAGAAATGTTGCCACCGTGGCCGGGGATAGTACCGGTGATGACTACGTGCCGAGCAGCAGAACGCCACAGACCCACTATGGTGAAGATCTTGCTCTGAAGTCATTGTTTTCGCAAGCTTCACGATATATTCCACCCAAGCTCTTGCATGCAGTGACAGCGAGACAAAACGAGACCAAGTTTGACGTTGCACTGAACTTACGCGAACTAGAACAGCGAATAGACGTGACAATTTTGTACGAGAGAAAGCCACGGCCATGTCGAAATGGCGAGGTTGGCAAGAAATGGGCGACGACGACACGAGCGGAATGTTATCGCTTCAAACGTAATTTACTGGAGACTAATTAAATACAGACTGATTAATTAGCGCCTAAGTGAAGATAAATTGTTCCATTCCTGGACTGTCTGTTTTGGCGTGAGCGAGCATGGATTGCACTTTCAGATGCCTCTTTGGCGCAGGATATAGGCAGTGACACCGCAATGTAGTATGCAACATTGGTCGTCAGAAGGTAGTATAGGGCTTCGCATCGTGCGCCTGACTGTTCTCTCTCGTTCTCTGTCTAGCTGGCTATCGAACGATAATGGAAGGCGCTGACGACAACGATCGTGGTTAGGGTGACGCAGCGGACGCATGGAAAACGTATAGAGTTGAGAGCGCTTAACTACTGCCACCGTTTTTAACTGTGACAGCAGTTAAGAACTGCCGTTAAAGTAGTAGTTAAAACAGAAGTTAAAAAGAGCAGTGAAAGGCTAAAAAAACGACAGCAGTTAACACTTAACAGCTGCCGCAGAGGGAAATGTCGTGCACGTTCATTGAGAAATGTGTTGCTTTTTTTTTTTCATTCGAAAGCATGCCCTTAGGCATTATACAAAAGATGTTAAAAATACACGAACAAAATGTGTTACTTAAAACATGGATGAATATGAATACATTGCGAGAATTTAAGATTATCTTCTAAAACTTCATTAAAATGCATTATTATAGAGACTTACTTGGAGGAGACCTTTGACTTCCACTATATAGAGTACTTGGCAATCTAGCATGGCGTTTCAGAACGCTGACGTAGACTTGAAGTCAATGGGGTGACTTAGTGGCTATTCATAGAATTGGCCAGCGAAGCTGTTGCAAAATGCAGTGCCTAAAGAACCACTAAGAATAAAAGCATTGTTTACCTCGGGATAGTCACTGTTTCGTTTGTCAAAAGCTATAAACAAACGACTGAGTATGATCTGACGCTGATACAACCACTAATATTTATGGCGCATTTTATGACGTAGAACTTGGGAAAAAAATCTAGTTCTAGACGCTTTAGACAAATGATCCTTACCAGATGCAAATGAAGGTGCAATTACATTGTACCTCATTACGCCCTTTGACTTCCACTAGGGTACTTTGTAATCGGGGATGGCGGTTCAGAACGCTGACTTAGACTTGAAGCCAATAGAGTGGCTTACTGGCTATACATAAATTGATCAGCGAAGCTGTTGCAAAATCCACTGCCTAAAGAACCGCTAAGAATAAAAGCATTGTTATACATGCGTGGGAATTGTGATTGAGGCTTGTCGGCATCGATTAGAGAGGCCCGTCATGGCGGCTCAGTGGCTACGGCGCTATGTTGCTGAGCACGAAGAAGGGGGTTCGATTCCCGTCGTCGGCATTAGCGTTCTCATGCGGCTGGAGTCAAAGAACGCTCGTGTAGCCTGCTTTGGGTGCACGTTAAAGAGCACCAGGCGGTTCAGCTCAATCCGGACACTTCATCTGCAGATTGTAGCCCCCTCTCCAGCCTTAATCTACAAAGTGTCGTCAATTAGTATCTGGATGTGTCTCACCGTCAGTAAATTCGAAAGGATAGCTCTGTAGATCACCCCTATGCCTTAAGAGCATCTGCCAAGCTGGCACCCATGCATTTAGATTATCGCGAAGAGCAGTGCTCGCTAACTGCTGCAAACGTCGATAACCAATTACTTTACAGTATAACGAGCTCGCTCTGCGTGCTGGGTAGTTCTCAGAATTATCTGTTATCTTAGAGTGTATTGACGTTTCAAAGCTTGATTAGAGCATGTCGCAATACTGTGCCAGTGTTTTACGTGTAAATGCACTTGATTTATACTCGAAAATAATGCATAAAGAAACGCAGACCCAAAGATCAAAGTAGAAATGATTTTACATTAGACATAGATTTGTTTGCGGTGGAATTCTTTCGGTAATTTGTTTTCTAATGAAATGATCGCAATAATGCATACATAAAAGTGTTTCGACTGATATGCCCAGGGGGACAGTGCAATGCGGAGTGTGAAGCCAAGTACATGACTGTTGTATTTACTGCGCCACGCCATAGGAAATAAAATCATCTTGAATTGTAAGTCAGTGAATTCGCTAACAAAGTTGACATCAATTTCGCTAACTTTAGCAGCAATTTCCTGACATCTACTTTATACATATCTTTTTTTTTTGCTTGACACATTTGAGACATAAGGAGCAGCCGGGACCTTCCCGAGGCATCAACATTTCGATTAAGCATCTAATATAAAAAGAGCCTATAAGCTCATACCTATAAAATGAATCTTAATCGGTGGATTAGTTTCCATATTATTCAGGTCGTGTGCATTTAAAAATACCTATCTTATGTAAAATGTGCGAACGATTGCACGTCGCCACTGTAGTTGTGCAATCGACTGCTTTCATTAGTGAGGAACGCCGATGGCCGGCCAAAAAGAAGTCGCTATATTAAGATAAATTTACGAATACGGGCACAGATACGCAGTTTTAGAGTGCACAACTTACTTCTTGTTAGAAAATCCTGTGCAGATTGATGCTGAATCTGATTAGCACAACGTAACTCTTTCGGACTAAATAGAAATTTGGGAATGAAAATCAACTGCCATACGCCTCTTCTGTCATCGGCAAAAGCCTAAAGACAACCGATCCGCCTACAAATTCCAGCGTCTTTGCTCATGTTCTCTGCGCTGTTCTCGTGTGGATTTTGCTATGTCTATTGTTTAGAAGCTAGTATGCACTGCTGTAGACTATTGCACTTGTCGACAACGCTTTCTCGCTTTCGGTTCTGGCCTGATAAAGCGTTCGATTGCAACATGCAATCATTTAGCTCCTATTTCATGTATTCGACGCTAAGAAATACTATCCGCAAGTTGACCAGTTTTTATTAAAGACTATCGCTCCATCAGCACTTATTCACTGCACTTATTAGCGTACATCGTGGCTCCTGCTTAGAATCGGATCAGTTTTCTATGTGACGTTTTGCTGCTGCGGATACCTTGCTAATGAAAGATAAATATGATATGAAAGGCGGGAATATGTTGCCCATAATTAGTTGCCTGTTGGCTACCCTGTAATGGGGAAAGCGAGCTGAAAGTTTTAGGCTCTCATTTGCATGGAAATATAGTGGGCGTGTGGTGACAGCTAAAATAATGATAACCGAGGTGAAGGCAACGACGAAAATATTCTAAGTCACAGGAAAAAGACTAGCTTTGCAGTTTCAGCCACACGTTGCAGATATCTATGTGCCTGGGGCGCGATCGGAGATCGTTGTTCGAAACGCACGTTCAATTTGCGTTTAGACTCGCCTCCCGCGATTGGCCTAGGCCGCGCCGAATCGTTAGCCGCCGGGCGCGGCTGACAACTCGGCGCGTTCTAAGCCAATCGCGTGAGGCGAGACTAAACGCAAATTGAACGTGCGTTTCGAAGAACGATCTCCGATCGCGCCCCTGGCGTAAGTTTCGATGGAGGCTTCTTGATTGGGCGGTTCCCTAATATGTGGGGCACGGGACAGCTGGACGTAAAGCTCAGTCTAAGCAGAGAAGGACGGCGCAGTTGCATGCGAAAATTAATTATTTGCGGAAAACTTTTGCGGGTATTATTAGTGAGCGACACAATGTTACGAGAGTTAATGATTGCAAGCTGCGTCTCCTGCTTCTGATAATGAACCGAGCACCTGGTCCCACAACGTAATTACAAATGCGCGATTGCATGATGCAATACCCTGCTGCCGCGACTATTCCAGAATTTATGGTAAGAATTGCTGCAATATATGTATTTTAATCGCCGCACAACAGCCAGCGCAACGGCCAATGATTAAGCGGCGCGTGGCCGAGTGAATAAATCTGTTTACATTACATTGTAATGCACCTATGCAAAGTAGAAACGACCGAAGTAATCTTCTTAGGACCAACGTCAGTTCCACTGAATCACTGTACTATTTTCGTCCATCAGGTGGTCGCTTATGAGTGTGTTTCCGAACCCAACATAAGTATATGCGTTTATGAGCGAGTAATAATGGTGTCGCCCTGCGTTAGCACGCTTGCCACTACATTAATTTTATGTCCCGTGTTTCCCACAAGCCGAACAAAGAGTGAACGCTAGCAGGTATTGATGTCGTTGTCCAGAGAAGCCGTCCTCATCATCATTATCATAAACACCACGAGCCTATTTTATGTCCACTTGCGACGCATGACCTGCGACACATGGCCTTGCTCAGAGACATCTATTACCTATGCCTTGCATGTGCCGACTCTATTCTATGTCAACTTTATTCCTGCGCACAGCCTGATTTTCTGCCGTTGTCTACTGTGTTCACCTTTCTTTGGCACCCACTCGGTCGTCTGCTCTACGCATTATATGACTTGCGCAACTTCATTTTTGACTCCTAATATCAACTGCAACATCAGTTAATCCCATTTTCTCTGTAATCAATGCTACACTCTTCCGGTCTCATAAGCGCTGCGCTTGACACTTTCCATTTTCCCGCTGGTTGTGCGGCCGTTAGCTTCATAAGTTTTGTTGTTGTCACCCAAGTTACAGGCCGAGAGATTAGCACTGGTAGAATGCACTGATTTCATACTTTTCACGAATACCGATAAGTTGCTGTTAATCATGGCTAAAAGCCTGCCGCACACGTTCCAGATCTACATCTTATTCGTTTGAAAATCTCCCTCTCCGGTGATCTTGCCAATAATTGGCCTCAATAAACGTACTCTTCTGCAGTTTGAATTGGCCGACTTGAAATCACAAATTCTTGATCCCTTTCCAGGCTATTGAACGTTACCTTAGCCGTTTGCATACTAATATTCAAAATATATTCTGGGCTTTTTAAGCGCCGAAACCACAATACGATTATGAGGCACACCCGTAGTGGGGTCTTCTGATTAATTTTGACGACGTGGACTTCTTTAACGTACACGCGATGCATGGTACACGGTAGTTTTCGCATTCCGCCTCCAATCCGAACGCGGCCGCCGCGTTCGTAATCAGCAACGAATTATCAGAGTCACTGAAAAACCGCAGTGGGTTGTATTAGTCATCAAGCCTATCCTTACATATAAGTTTTTTTTGTAAGTCATCTTCAGCGTTAGCGAGTAGGACCGTGTCATCTGCAAACCGCAAGCTGCCCAAATATTTTCTATTGATTCTACGTCTAATACTTCCCAATATGACGTCTTGAATTCTTTTTTCAAATACGCGGTAAATAACCTATATGAAATCTGCCTATTTGCGTGAGACCCTTTATGCATCACCCCCCCTCCTTTCTTTAGCTCTTGTTGAGAATTATGGTGGCTTTAGAATCTTATTAATTCGTAAACAAATTTACGATAAGCTACTTACTCATGCTTCCTCTACTTTGTTGACCTTGCAATACATTGATGATTGCATAAATCTCGTTGAATCGAACGCTGTTTGGTAACATATATGCCATGCAAAGGCATTGGCTATTTTCTGCAAATTTTTCTATAACCTGAATGATGGTTGATGTAATATATACTTGAATCTCACTTTCTTTTAGCGAGCTTGCACTCCGGGTTGATAGGAGTCAAATGTGGCCCTGATTTTGTTTAAAATTGCTTTGATAAATATTTGGCATAAATCGAAGGCAAGCCCTATTGGGTCCATAATACTTCAAATGCTTAATGTATTGTTCCTTCTGGATTAATACTATGTTTGCATTCCTGTATTCTCTAGTACTAGGCTATTGTGCGGTGTTGCATATAATGGACCACAGGCTTTTGAAGTGCAATATGCCGGTAACCTCTTATCAGATCGATTGTTGTTGGACCATCTTACCGTAACGGCGCTGGACATATCTTGCAGCCATTCTTCCTTGATCTTTAGTTGCATACCGGAGTTTCGTATCCTCTTTGCAACCACGTCTAACCACAGATACATGGCAAGTTTGAATTCACTACAATTCAATACAGAATTCTTATGGGGTATTAATTACAGCGGAGTTTCGCCACGTGCGTAGGCAGAAACGGTGGCAGCGTCTGTAGAGCTAAAATAGCTTAAGCATCAGGCAAAATCGTATCATCCCATGTGTCCCAGCTGCGTCTGAGGCTAGATGTGTCAACACCGGTGATGGATGATGGTTTGATGCGTTGCGATCTACGCAAACAACGACAGCACGGCCATTGCGCCCCGTGCCTTACCGACGACGGGCGAGAGCCTTGCCGTGGAATCTGCCGACGCGCGCGCCACACAGACTAGGGACAGAATTGTTGTCGCCACCGTATATGTTCATCCCGGAACGTCAAAGAGGGACCTAGAAGACTATGATCGACACATTTGGGTGGATCCTCCCGGCGGACCCCAATCGCGTCGTCATTAACGACATTAACGTCGATGTGTCTCGTCCCAACGGAAAGTGGTTCTTCGCGTTTCTCTTGGAAAGATTCGGCCTTCAATATTACGCCAATACCAATGTCCCTACAACGCGCCACTGGTCCTGGATAGACCTTACGTTCGCTAAGAACATCTCCAGTGTTGTTGCAGAACCCATCGCCGTCTATCATAGCAACCATAAAGCCATAATTACTGCGGTCACGAGATTAACGTATATACAAATAAACATAACAACGTGCACATTTCCGCTATATTCTTCTGTTGCTTTATTTTATTTTATTTAAAGTTATATACTGTTCCACTGGTCATCCCCTTTCACAGAATAGAATGGCTGTAAATTTTTTATACAATTGTCCTTTCTAATGAAGTTGGCCTGCTATTCTTAGATGGCATACACCTTCTTCCTTCTAGTGCTAACTTTACATCTTACTGATTTCCTGCTGCCCTATATTTAGCTCCTTCCTTACTCCCTCCGTTTTTATAATTTTAATGCCTCCTATTTTTCTGTCGTTGGTCAGTTCTCATGGTTCAGCCAATGCGGCCTCAACTCTGGGAGTTGAGACTTGGTTCTCCTGTTGTTCTTTTATTAGGTCATTTGTGGCTTCTTGGGAGCTTGCCTCTTTCCTGTCATGATTTCTCTGCCATTCTTCCTTTCTTTCTCTTTTACTTTTTTCGTTCTTTCTTTATTTATTTTATTGTTCCTTTATTCGCAAGCACCATATTCAATTCTTCCGTTTTTCCCTTCACCATAGAGAAGTACGCTTTTTCTGACTTCCTTTTACCGTACCTAACACGGCTCCATTGCCACATAAAGTTCAACATCGGCATTTGTCATTCCAAAGTTGCGCCAAGAATGTGCGTGTCGATTGGGTCATCTTTCGTCTTCAACGGCATCGGACCTTGTAGTCCCTTATTACACTCACCACCGGCTTCATCAAATTCAAGTCACCAATAAAATTGGTCTTCATCACTGATTCCCCGGTGGACTCTCACGTGTGTCAAAATAGCACTCCAGAACAGATAGACACTTGTGGGACCTACACTCTCCTAAAAGAACTTCGCCAAGCTGCAGGGTTAAGGCAACATGTAGTATTCCAGTAGACTCCGAGTCACTGCAGATTCAAAAGAAACAAAATGGCGGTGCGTTTGCAAAACGCAGCTCATGAAAATTCGGATACCCGCCTTATTCGCATGTGCTAGTCCGAGACATGGCGAATCTTACGCGACCTCAGGAGAGAACAGTATGTGTCGAACTCGTTCACAGGGAGCACAAAGGAATCAATCTTGTATTCAGTTGACCCACATTTTGAGTACTAGCTAGCCGCTCAGTTTCCACGACGCATCGACACTATGTTGCATGGTCTCCGCCTCAGAATCGCCTACGCCGAGCAGGTGTTATTTTTAATTAAGCGTGTGTCCTGTCGAAGCATGCTCGTGCGGCCACGACGCCGTAGATATATGCCACCTACTACTCGACTGCGCCAAGCGTAATACACAGGGACAGCGCTTTCAAGAAAAACTGCGTTTACTTGCCCCACACTGGTCTTTTTTTCCTTCTAAAAGCGTTAGGCACATGACCATGAAAAGAGAACCACAAAGCAATGAATGCATTTGAACGCTTTTTGAAAACGCTGGATTTGTCACGATTATTGCATCGTGTTCAATTGTGTCTAATTCGTGCGCCTGCAACCGTGCACCCCAGACGTCCACGAACTTTGCTTAAAGGAGAACGTGTTTCGAAATAGACTGTCTATCTTCGTGTCTTACATGTAGTTCTGCTTAAGCATTACCTAATGCAAGAATTTATACTTTGTTTTTTATTCTATAATAATCAAGCGAGAAAGCGTAGCACTCATCAGCAAACGGTGGCAACTATTCATCTGTTATCTAAAAAAAATTCATGGGAAATGCTGGAATTGGTGTAAAGTGCATGAAGTGTATTTTATTTCTTGTTTCGCCCATCAGGCTTTCTCGTGTCTATTACTGATTGCTGCGTTTCTGCATGAAAGTATTCATTCTACGAAGTGGATTTCTTTCCACGAGCTCTACTACCATAGTTCCTCACCTACATATAAAATCAATGCCACAGTTGCATATTGCATATTCTCCAGAGTGCCATTCTTGATTTTCGCATGAAAGTCGCCCATGAGCACAGTATGCCGAGATCTGACCTTTCTCATTAGTAAGTGAGAAATTTTTACTTCATTGTCCTGAAAGGACATTGGTGCCTAAACGTGCACTGCTTAGTATTGATAGCCCTTATTTAGTTTCATTACAGTGAACGCTAATATTTGGTTAATGCTGTGAATTTTGGTCACTGGGCCCCATCCAGCCAGCGAAGCCATTTTATGCATCATCATGCGTCGTTTACTTCATGGTACGCACCTGCGGCCAAGCCAGCGTTTCCTCCATGGTGTTTAAGCCGTCCACAAGTACATATAATGATTCCAGGTCTACAGAAGAAGACAGATATACCGACCCCTGCTCTAAAACAGCTGAGCTTACTTCTTTTGCATGAGAAGTACAGCAACCACGTACACATCCATACCGATGGATCGACTACGTCGTGCAGTTCTGCTGGGGCCGTGGTTATAACAACGCGAGGAAT